>NC_089751.1:30032860-30042860 GCF_040412425.1 Macrobrachium rosenbergii | reverse complement strand
GTTTTATGAGTTGTTTTAATAATGGCATTTGTGCAAAAAATATACATGCCCTTCGAAAGCTATTAATGCTCCAATGAATTATTTTCTTTTCGGGAACTTATTTTATGAGACTCATTGCTTTAAGGTTTGGCTGTTTTTGCGTTTTAATTTCGAAGAAAATTATCGATCGACTGTGAGTATCTGGAACACGTTTAAAGGTCTTGGCTAGAGAGCTTTAAACTACCTGGAATTATTCCAAGCAAAAAGATAAAAATCTAAATATCGTGATGAACGTTTGCAGTGACAATGTACGTCAGACAAAGAGATATAATTAGAACTTCAGACAGTGAGACAGAGAAAAAAAAATAAATGTAGTGAAATAAAATTAACCTTGTTGTTCAAATATCCTTCTGTTTTCATCATGCAAATAAATTCACCTACTGAAAAGCATCAGCATTTACGAAAATTTATTGTCCGGCTTAATTAGTAAAACGAACATGGAGTGCTGAGGACACCTTGCATAAATAAAAAATATAACCTTCGTAATCAGAAACTTTTTTTTATACGAACATTTGTGCATGAAATTTTTATGTTTATTGAGAACGCACTTTTTTTTCTCAATCTTATTTCTTAAGCACTTCAAGTTTGTGTTGCTAATGGTGTTTGCCAATAAATTTTTGGAAGCTCTGTGGTTTATCAGAGGGTGACCCTTCACAAAGAAAAAAAAACTCAGAGAGTTGATTACTAGAATACACTTGTATTATAAATAAAGAAATAATGGTGCAATCAGCAATAACAAACTTCTTAATGAAGTTAAATTAATAATGCGAAATCTTATTGCGATCGGCGCATAATAGCAAGGGTAGAAGTGATAAGAAAAGAAAACAACATCCGTTAATGAAATTACTTCGCCCCTTAAGATGAAAATCAATTAAACGTGTTTGTTAGTCTTGAGAACTAAGCATTTCCTTACAGCCTCAAAGTTTTCTGTTAATAGCATTATTATTATTATTATTATTATTATTATTATTATTATTATTATTATTATTATTATTATTATTATTATTATTATTATCTTCTTCCATTTTCCTTTCCTGAACAGTGTTCTTTATCATCTTCTGTCCCTTCTTATCTTACTTCTGTTCCATTTTTTTTTTATTTCAGTCAACATCCGGTTATCCCTTTCTGAAGCTCTTCAGATAACTAATCAATCACAAATTCTCTATCTCTCGCCTTTGCAACGAGAATATTTACCTTCTGTTTTTCTCGTGCTTCTTTCCCGGTCTTGAGAATTAATATTACTCAAATTGCCTTCTCTCTCTCTCTCTCTCTCTCTCTCTCTCTCTCTCTCTCTCTCTCTCTCTCTCTCTCTCTCTCTCTCTCGCTGGTTCTTATCCATCTGTTTATCTGTTCTTAATCACAAGAAAGGTAGTTAAACATTGATTTTTATTCTTAATTTCACCATGAAAAAATAAATCTTCAGAATGACAATATGAAGCTAGTACTGGATCGTTAGTGCATCCTCTTCCTAAATTTGACTTTTCTGCTTTTTTTTACATCCGTCTATAGGTGCAATTTTTTTTTTTTTATACAACTGCAATTCTCCAGATTTTTCATAATGAAAAATGTATATTTCTTTATATGAAAAGATTTTCTTCACTTTCTTTTTGTAAAACTATATCAATAAATTAGGCCGGCATATTCTGTGCAAATTACCATGGCTGATGGGTCGGTAGTTTTATGCATAAAATTAACAGGTTTCCTTACATATTATATGGTATAGTGTCAAATCTTATTAGTACTAAAGAAAAGTGATGGTAATGCAATGGTATGCAGCAGGGACGCCTCAGCAAGGGTATACAGTACCATGATAGTAATAAATATATCACTAGCCTTTGCAAGCCCAAGAGGAGAAGGCAAATCAGTTATAATTCCACGTTGTGCAATTGCAGCATCAGTGCCATGAAAATAAACATAAGAAGAGATGAAAAAAACATAACTATATCGCCATAACTTTATTGATAATTTGCGTATATATACAGTGTACACCATCCAAAAATATGGTCCCTGTCTTTAATTTTACGTTAAGAAAGCGAAGATGGATATTTTTTAATGTATCCAACTTCTACACACACACACACACACGCACACGCACACACACATATACAGTATATATATATATACGAGGGTAAGTCAAAAAGTTCCAGGAAAAATTCAATATACTCTTTATTTAAGGAAATTCAAACATCATTTTTCTACATATCTACCATCTAACTCTATACACTTTTCAAGGCGCTGTTTCCACCTCTGCAACCCTTCTTTGTAGAAATTTGGGGCCTTTCTATTAAACCATGTTGAAACTGCATGTTTAGCAGCATCCAAAGATTCAAACCGGACTCCTCTTAAGTGTTCCGTGAGTTTTGGGAACAGGAAAAATCTGAAGGAGCAAGATCAGGACTATAAGGAGGATGTGGAAGAGTTTCCCACCTAAATAGGACTTCTCTTGCAACCCTTGATGAATGTGCTGGAGCGTTATCATGATGGAACAAAATTCTGCGGGCAACTTTCTCGACGTTTTTTTAGCCAATGCAGTCTTCAGTTTTTGCAAAACACCTTTGTAGTAGTTCCCAGTGATTGTTTTTGTCCTTCAAGGAAATCAATCAAAATCACTCCTTTGGAATCCCAAAACACTGTTGCCATAACCTTCTGGGCAGATCTCGCCACTTTGAACTTCACTGGTGCAGCTGAACCTCTTGATAACCATTGCTTTGATTGAATTTTTACTTTCTGGGTCATATTGATGGATCCAAGTTTCATCTCCAGTAACAATCCGGTCAAAAACTCTGATTCATTTGATTCAATCTTCGTTAAAACTGCAAGAGAAAGTTCAGCTCTTTGATGCAGTTGGTCTTCGCACAACGCTTTTGGGACCCAACGTGCTGAAAGTTTACTCAAACCAAGATTTTCATTTAAAATTGAAAATGCGGAACCATGGGGAGATCCCAGTTTCATTAGCTATCATATCGATAGTAATCCGACAATCTTCATCCACTAGATTCTGCACCAAAGCCACAATTCTTTCATTTTTTGCAGTCGATGGTCTTCCCTCTCTTGGGTTGTCTTTGAGGTTGACCATCCTTAAATCGCTTTATCCAGTCATAAACAACTGATTTAGATGGAGAAGAATCTCCATAAACTTGTTGCAAAGCTTCAATAATTTTTCCTGGTTTCCAATTTGGTCAGGAACTTGATGTTAGCTCTCATCTCAAAATTTTTATTTTCCATGGGTTCAAGAAGTTACTTTTCTGAAGCAGATGTTAACACCAAGGTAGCAAGAGGATGACTGAGGTAACAAGTCTATATGGATCACTACATCACAGATAATTGTTTACCAAGTATTTGGGTTGTTTCATTCCTGTGTAAATACATCATTCAACAATTTTTCCTGGAACTTTTGACTTACCCTCGTATATATATATATATATATATATATATATATATATATATATATATATATATATATATATATATATATATATATATATATATATATATATATATATATATATATATATATATGTGTGTGTGTGTGTGTGTGTGTGCATGTGTGTGTGTGTTTGTGTGTGTGGGTGCGCGGGTGTTGTGAGAGAGTCCTTTGGCTCGAAATGGGAAATAATAAACTTTTTTTTAGTTAGAGTTTTCAATAGTTCAGTGAAAATCGTGAAAAAAAAATATATATGTGTGTGTGTGTATCTATATATATATATATATATATATATATATATATATATATATATATATATATATATATATATATATATATATATATATATATATATATATATAAATATATTAGCAAATCGAGAGCATCAATCATTTATTTTCGACATAGCGTGAATAAGGATGAAATTGTTAATTTCAGTTAGCATTTTCAATACTACTCAGGTGAAAATCGCTATAGAGACAAAGAATCTGAAGGTTAACCATGTATTGCGAAACCACTGTATCCTAATAGCACTGGTGCTGTTGACCAATAGATAGACAGAGACAGAGATAGATACTGAAGTGGGCCACTGAATAAAAACAAACAAATAATCTTATTTGGTATAGATCCATTTAGTCAGAGGGAGCGTTATATCTAATATCATACCCACCAACGCGTTATTCCAAAGATCAAACAAAAGTAACGAAGATTCCCAGATATTTTTCAACGATTACCACCTGGAATTTGGAAACGTATTCCCTGAACTGCGCCACGATAACAAGAAATTCCTGGGGTGGCGCGCGAGTGTTTGTGTTTGTGTGTGTGTGTCTGTGCGTATGGGTGAGAGAGAGAGAGAGAGAGAGAGAGAGAGAGAGAGAGAGAGAGAGAGAGAGAGAGAGAGAGATGCGGTTACTGTGCAATTGGCAATTTGACTGCAGGGCGACGCTATGGCTTCAGGTGACATGATAGAACACTTTTATTGTTTCTCTCACATCGTTGTAACATTGATGGATGTCTGTTGCAAGCAAAGCGTAATGTGAAGGACATGAGATGCCTTGCCGTCAAGTGATAACATCCTACGACGGTTTAATAATAGCTCTTGTTACCCTTTCATGCTATTGTTTATTGAAAGGATTATAAGTAACATTAAAATGATCCTCACGAGAAATAAGCCGGTCTAATCCTTAAATTAAGGCCTAATCTTAAAGCTTTCTGTTAGAAGAAGCCGGGTAAAAGAATTGAAAAGTAAAAAGGAATCAGTGCTTTAATATGTAGTTCTCTCCCACTAATTATCTTTACTATATTTCAGTCTGAATTTATCAGTGTTCTGATCATCGTTTTTAATGTGCTAATAGTTAAATTGGCGGTGATAGCCATTCATATTCTAAAGTCTGGATGTTTCCTTCCACTTGAGCCGTCAAACTAAAGATGAAGACTTTTAAAGTAATTTCAGTATCTTGTTTATTATCATTGTTCCTAATTCCTTTGTAGCTACGAGCCTGTTATTTATTATTATTATTATTATTATTATTATTATTATTATTATTATTATTATTATTATTATTATTATTATTATTACTTGAGGTAAGAAAACCCCATTATTTTTTATTTAATCGTAATATATTGTTAGAGACACACTTATCATCCTTAAGATTTATGAAGCCTTGCTCATTTGATCAAGGATTTTAAGTTTATTGTGAAGATATATATATATCGAAACATTATACAAGGTGTCTTATTTTGTTCTCATCAACAAAATTTATCTGTTGGCTTTGTATATCTGTTTCTTTAATGGCCTTTATTTATTTTTATCAAACTCCGACATGAGGCGGTTCGCAATACTTATTTCATTTGTACATGATGCTGTCCGTGGCACCAAAAGTCAGTTGTGATTGAAATTATATTATGGAGTCTGTAACTGCAAGACTGAATGGGCAGGATATGCAGTTTCCTACAGAATTACAAACTCGCACTTTGACCTCTAAGTTTTATTATTAATGTTTGCAATTTATTTCGCTTCTTGTCATGGATGTATAACCCTTTACGAAAACTTTCTCATTAAAATAAAAATTCAGTTAAAAGACACCTTACCAGAAAAAAATAATTTAATTATAAATGAAAAACTACACCCAACAGCAGGCGTCATTTGTGATTAAAATAATGGTATATATTCTTTATTCCCCTTTCAAACAAATATGAGATAGTAACAGTGAATGGATACAAAACACGATTTCTTATATGGTTACAAAGAACCTACTTTTATCCTTAAATCTGATCAAATGTTTGAAATCATTTAGCTTGCATTCTTATATGTAACCCTTTATAAAAAAAAAACTCACCGAGTATCAAATTCCATTAAAAGATATTTCTCCATATAAAATTTCTTTATTTATAAAATAGCAAACAACCCTGAAAAATGAAGTCAGTTATGATTCTTAAAATGATAATATACAATTATATAATGCTGTAAAAGTAAACAGCTTTGAATGATTAGAAAACCATATCTTATACGTTTACAGAGAACCTGTTTTTGCCATAGATTTTAGATCTAATATCTCAGAGAGGACAGATCTCTGCAACAGATACTGACAGAAAAATTAACGTTTTTGCTATTACCAAAAGTGAAACACGTTGGTCACAAACAAAACGCATCATGCATCAATGTTTAACAGTTTAGGAAGGAAGTACAGAACATGAAGAATTTGTTATGCAAATAGCTAAAATACCAAGAACAACCTCAGCAAAAGCAACAACAACAACAACAATAATAATAATAATAATAATAATAATAATAATAATAATAATAATAATAATAATAATGTGTAGAACTTTCAATGTCGAGAACAGGAGTAATTTTGTATATGGTCCACAATAATATATCAATAGAAGAATGTGAGACAGTTACTTATTTAGACTGAAGATGAACCTAGGATAGGGTTCGAAAGCTTTTTATATATTTTTATAAAGTCTCACATTCTACCATTAATATATTTTTGTGGTTCTTATACAAATAATAATAATAATAATAATAATAATAATAATAATAATAATAATAATAATAATAATAATAATAATAATAATAATAATAGCAAAATAACAGCAAAATAAAAGATTTAAATTCATATCGCAGTGTTGAAGAACGCAGCTAACATTAGTAACAGCGTCTATTTTCAAGACAGGGACAATAGATGATTATGATATAAGTCTCTTTAAATTGCTCAAATTTTCCCATAAATGTAAAAAAAAAGCTTTTTTTTTTTTTTGTAAAACCTCTATCATTTCACTTTTCCATTCTTTCCCAGGTAATTATGACACCCTCGGCAATTTATTTAATGGAATACTGAAGTAACACGAAATGAAGAGCGGAAATGATTAATTCACAAATTTAAACTGCATAATATTATTTTTTTTAACACTTACGACAACATTCCGCTAGGAAATAAAGCGCGTATGAAAGGGTGTTTTTATTATTTCCGGCAATATTCTCAATTTTATATAAATTTTCTAGTCCCTGGTACTTTTCCTAAGAGGTGGAGAATACTCCTTTATATATATATATATATATATATATATATATATATATATATATATATATATATATATATATATATATATATATATATATATATATATATATATATATATATATATATATATATATATATATATATATATATATATATATATATATATATATATAGCCACTTTTACCAGACGTTTATGTAATAATGATAACCACAATGCCCTTTTTAGCTTCGCGTATTCTTAACGCTATTCAGAAACGCTTGTCACTACAAAGCCTGAGAACCAATTGTAAGAATATGAAGCAATTCTGACTTTCGTAGCAAGATTCGAACCTGCATCGGGAGTATCAGAACGAGGACGGGTTAACGACATAACCACAAGTTGGATAAATGTCTATCATCGATCAAAAATATACAGTATATACCTGTCAAATTTAGATACACTCATTATGTATGTATATATGCAGTATATATACAAATATATATACACATAAATATATATATATATAATATATATATATATATATATATATATATATATATATATGTATATATATGTGTATATATATATACAGTATATATATATATATATATATATATATATATATATATATATATATATATATATATATATATATATATATATATATAATACTGGTCTTCAGGCTGTTTGTGTAATATTGTACAATAACACTAATAAAGAAGTACATTCATAAAGATGGGCAAACTTAGAATACCATAATTTCTTTAACTTCTGTTTCACATGTCTGAGGAACTTAGAAATATACGAAGTTTGTCGAAATTTTTATTGACTGTGGACTTAATATAAAGCTGATATACGTTTCATCAATTTTTACATCTAATGTCATGATATAATTAAGAAATCCCAAGACACAAGGGAGTAAATTGGTGCCAACATACTGAAAGGAATTACCTCTTATTAATTAATTTCATACTTCAACTTTCCAATATCTTTCCAAGCTAACTTCTTACACCAGATATAATCTGATATCCGTAAGATGACCTCGAATCTTGGTATTTAATGCTTGGCTGAGCTTCCATCTTTTTGTTTGTGTGCGCTTCAAAAATAGTGCTAGAAACCTTAATCTCTCTCTCTCTCTCTCTCTCTCTCTCTCTCTCTCTCTCTCTCTCTCTCTCTCTCTCTCTCTCTCTCTATTTAAACGTAAGGTTATCTGGGGAAAAATATTAAATAAGATTTTAGAAATCTTTGAATTTACGTGAAGAAAGTTGAAATCTTTGGCTTTTGTTTATCTAAAGTATTCTATTATACCACGAAGAAACACAAGATAAAATGAAACATTTATTTAAGCATCTGAAGACGAAAAGGTCAACAAACAAAATTTATAGATATCCAAGCACAGAATAAGCTTGCAGCCACTAAGCCGCGAGTCTGAACACAGAAATAAATAAGGCAGTAGCTTTGTTGTTCTCTATTGTATCGGCTTTTCCTGAATTGCTTCCAAGAAAGCTCGCCTAAAATCGCAAGAATTTCTTCATTCTTATTTCCTGCAGTAACAAAACGTCTTGAAAATAAAGTTTGTTACAGCGACACATTTTGGTCACTAACGTTACAGTTGCCAGAAGTACTTGCAGCGTATGAGAATATAAAATCTATTTCCAAGGTGCCCAATAAAGTTATTATGGCTGTTATAATGATAGACACAATATATTACATATGTTTGGAAACATACCTTGATAAAAACAATATTTTACCATTCGAGGTGAACGCTTTAATTTTCTCGCATATAAAAGATACACCCTGATTCAAAGAATAATTCCATGTATATTAAGTTTCCGTGAATATCTTATTATCTCCAACTTTACACAACATTACTGTTCAAACTATGTTTTAATCTTTATAACTAAAAGTGTATATTCCTGAGATATAAATATAGTATATCATAAACAGTCTCCTTCAAAGAAAAATAAAAGCATATTCTGCTTCGTCAATTACTCAAAACGTTAAGAATTTAATACACTTATGAGTAAATATCAAGTAAACATTGTACATAATTTGTAATTTTCTATACTTTTCTCTCTCGCTTCTTTTTTCTCTTATATATTTTGCATACTTTTATCTCTCAGAGAGAGAGAGAGAGAGAGAGAGAGAGAGAGAGAGAGAGAGAGAGAGAGAGAGAGAGAGAAAAGTATAGAAAATGAAAAACACTACTGATTTTTCAGTCATTATATACAATGTTTATTTGAAGCTGTATTCCCTCGTGCGAACTAAATTCTAGGTATCCCGAATTTATTCATGTCTTTTAAATCAAAGGAAATGAAATTTATTTACATAATAAAGTTGAATAGTCTAGTGATACTAATATACCTCAGTTTAAAAAAATTAGATGCTTCGTACACTTGCCAAAGGAGCCACCATCGCAAGAGTTCCAAACAAAAATTTATTTTTAATTTTCTTAGCGAGTGCAAGAGCCTCACAATTCAAATGTTTTTTTTCCCTTTGAGTCCAATCGGTACTGCTAACAAAATATCAAGTGAGACTTTCTACCTCTCTTATATGCATATATACGGTACATACATTTACACATACACACACACACACACACACACACACACACACACACACACACACACACACACATATATATATATATATATATATATATATATATATATATATATATATATATATATATATATATATATATATATATATATATATATAGTCGAGCTGCGGCTAAAGTTTCGCTGGCCGTGGCTGAAAGTCTCATACAGCATTATACGCTGCACAGAAAACTCGATTGTGCCGAAGAAACCTCGGCGCATTTTTTACTTGTCTTATATTAATTTAAATAAACAGCTTCCTCTTTAGCTTTGCTTTGAAAAACACGTCAAGAAACTTAAACGTTGGTTCTCCACAATTTATTCATTAACTAAAACTGATATTTAAAGCAGAGTTTAAAGAAATGTCAATATTATGTGGTCAATCGTCGTTGGCCATAAAAATACTCAAACTTAGAACCTAAATCATAAA
>NC_089751.1:30007860-30022860 GCF_040412425.1 Macrobrachium rosenbergii | reverse complement strand
AATATTTGTATCAACGTGATGTTATATAAAAAAAAAAAAAAGTATGCACTCGAACTTATTTCTTTATGTACAAAGAAATATATACAAACGTATGCAAAAAAAAGTACATCTTAGTTTAATCAGACCACTGAGCTGATTAACAGCTCTCCTAGGGCTGGCCCGAGGGATTAGACTTATTTTATGTGGCTAGACTTATTTTATGTGGCTAAGAACCAATGGGTTACCTAGCAACAGGACCTACAGCTTATTATGGAATCCGAACCACATTATGACGAGAAATGAATTTCTGTCACCAGAAATAAATTTCTCTAATTCTTCATTGGCCGGTTGGAGACTCGAACGCTGGGCCAACAGCGTGCTAGACAAGAGCTCCAACCACCCCTCCAATGAAGAACTAGATATATACTGATGAACTTATGTCTCTGTGTATGTCCACAGTGTGTATGCATGTAAGACTATTACTGTGCACGAAAAGGAGGTTCTTTCTCAGACACGGAATCCTTACATCAGCAACAGACACGAAAATATGAATTCTTTCCGAAATGAAAAATACGACATCGAAGAAGGCGGGAAAAGGGAAGGAAAACAGAGGCTTTGCAAATGCGGGCGATAACTCAATTGATATTGAAGGAATTCCCATTTTGATAGAGATATTGAAAACCTGACGAGAATGCGATGCGTAAGACTCACTTGGAAGTGACAAAGAAAGACGAGGTTGCGAGAAAGCCGATAGATTTATAACCCCCAGTCAACCGACCTCATCTATTTCCTCCTCGTCTTCTGCTTCCTCTTCTTGTCTTTCTTCTCCTTCTTCTTCTTCTTCTTCTTCTTCTTCTTCTTCTTCTTCTTCTTCTTCTTCTTCTTCTTCTTCCTTGAAAGCGTGTTTGAATTATTGTCTCACTGTAGCATGTTATTCCGTTTTCCTTGAATGTTAGATTACTTTAATATTTTCTTCTGTTCGTTATTTAATAATGATCCGTATCATCGTCTTGTCTGTCTGTCTGTCCGTCTGTCTTTTTGTCAGTTTGTCTGTCTTTTTGTCTTCAGAAAGTTTAATTAGTTTAAAATTTTTTTTCTGTTTAAAGATTTATTAATGATCTGTCTGTCTGCGAAAATGTTTAGCCATATATAAATCTCATCGATTTTTTTTATGTATTACCCGACTTTGATTTAGGCGGTGAACACAGATATAAAAAATATACATCGAATGACTTGAATCATTTGACTAAGCTCAACCAAGCACACAATCCAGACTCCCAAATGTGCTGGGGCAAGATTTATCTCTTAGAAGGATTCCCGCGGCGGTCGCCAGCAAAAGTAATCAATAACCTGACATTTCGTCAGACCAGACCAAAACTGTTCCTTAAAATTTCAGGCGACTTCAGAGCTAAATCCTTTCGGGTGTGCAACAAAGCGCCGCGTCGGTAAGTGTGGCGGTATACGAGTATGATTAAATAAGCTTGACTGTAAGGTTATGGCTGCATACTAGACCACCACTATGTCCAGCTGCTTATAACTCGTAAAAGGATTAGAAGTGTTTCACTGTGTAGCGGATTTTTTTTTTTTTTTTTGTAAGGTAGAAATGAAAATCCTGGGCTCTGTCGGAATTGCACAAAGATCAAGATGAAAATTACCTATATATCAAAAATATATACAGTATATATATATATATATATATATATATATATATATATATATATATATATATATATATATATACATACATATATATATGTGTGTGTGTGTGTGTATGTACATACATATAAATATATATATATATATATATATATATATATATATATATATATATATATATATATATATATATATATATATATATATATATATATATATATATATATATATATATGTGTGTGTGTGTGTGTGTGTACATATATATTAACCGGACTTGGCCAGACATGAAAACCTGTTCAACAAAGTCAGGCAATATTAATAGGAAAGGTGGACGTATTTTTATGGTGCTAAACTAACGAATATCAGTAATAAACGAAACGTTATGAAATATTTTGACACAGAGAGAGAGAGAGATGATGTTAGATGTTCTTCCTTCAGAAGATGCAATGTAACTGAGATTAAGTGATGTAAACTGTTAATTTCAAGGCTGCGAATTATCATTGCCAAGAAAATTAGCAAGAAATTAAGCATGATGGAATGCAAACAAGAAATGCGAGAGAAGCAATGACTATACGAATATAATTTACATAATATTTACGAAGTCTTGAAGGATTAGATGCGTCGAGATAAAGAGGCGGCAGATAAGGCGCAGGTAGACCAGACCGTTCTCTGAATGTTTATCAAGAAATTGCATCCCTGGAATATTGGGCATTCACAAACAGCATGCATTTGTGTGTTAGTGTATGTGTATGTGTACGAGTGTGTGTGTGACACAGGACAGACAGAGGGAGAGGGTGGGAGATAGGAGAAAATAATAAAGAATTAGGTCACGGAAGAGAGAATGATTGAATCTCAAGGATCTTTGTTGAGACCCTATGCGAAATGAGTGCATGAAATTGGAAAGCAAAATTTAATCGGAAAAAATGAAATTATCATAAGCCAATGAGGGACTCCTGATGAAGGGGGCTGGGACAGGGGTGAGGGGAGACACGGGTGGAGGGACAGGGGGGGATAGTGGGAGGGGGATGGGTGGTGTGAGATCTGGAAGAGAAATGAACGTCTAGGAGATTAAATGCCTAATGGCGAAAAGGATCGGATATTCGATTTGATGAGCTCCGAGATGAGTTTCGCGAATTATGGAGATTAAAGAACGAACCCCTCTCATTTCTCTGCAGGCAGGAACGAGCAACAGCGCATTGTACGCCCCCTCCCCAACGACATGACAAAGGAATCGGAAATTATTCTTTTTTAGGGAGTGGATAAGATCCGCAGGTGATTGGTCGAAGGCTTTTTCAATCGCAAATGAGGTAAAAATTTTTTTCACATACAAGGAAATTCTTTCAAGCTCTACAACCTAATATTAGCCTACTACTGATAATACTACTATTAATAAAAATAATATTGGAGAAACAAATCCACATTTATCTATGGGTACGCATATTTATAAATATATACCTACAGGGATTTATTTGTTTTTAAATATATGTACCCATACATTATAACTGTGGATTTGTTTCTTCTTTTCGAGACTCATGCTACTAAGAAGATTTTTTTATTTAAATAAATATTGACACTAGTAATGACAGTAATAATAATGGCAATACTGTACAATCTAATATTACTACTACTACTACTACTACTACTACTACTACTACTACTACTAATAATAATAATAATAATAATAATAATAATAATGGAGAAAAATCACAGTTATGTATATGTACATATATTTAAGGATAAATGTATATATACATAACTGTGGATTTGTTTCTCCATTTTAAGACTCATGCTATTATTATTTTTTGTGATAATAATAATAATAATAATAATAATAATAATAATAATAATAATAATATAAATATAGTTAATAATAACAAAACAGTACCGTAGTACCAATAATGATAATACTACTAATAATAATGATAATAATAACAACTGCTCATTCTCATGTTGCAAACGACGCTATTGAACGCCAGCATACTAATCCCGAAAACTCGAATGTCCCATGCACCTGAGTATGCACAAATTATGCTGCACTTGGGCATAATTGACCCTTGTTCTTGAGACGCAAGAGGTGTTGGTAGAAGGGGGGTGGGTGAGGAGGTAGATTTCAGTCCCAAAGGGCGTCTACACCTCGTCCAGCGATTCGTAGAATTTAGTCCATCGCTCATAAAGGTTCGAGACCTTCCGTAGTCAATCAATAATCTCCTGCTGACGCATAGCGATACCGGCTTACATATTTTCTTTCAATTTTCTTTCTTTTTTTGTTAACCATTTTTTTTTTCTCTGCAGCTCCTCGCTTTGCGTGAAATGATCCACTCAGACCCACGAGCCAATTTTTTTCTTTACGAAAGCACTATTTAAGCAAATGAAAAACTTTATTGAAAATATATTGATACTAATACATTACCAAAGCATTGTTTAAATAAATCCAATTTGTTTAAATATATATTGGCACTAATACGTTACTCATAGTACCCATAAACACGCAAACACACATACGTTGCTGTACACGTACAGATGTACAAATAAGACGAAACACAACAACCAAGAAATTAATAGCAGCTTGACATCTCCGTCGAAAACCGATAGGCCCGGACACCATAGATACATAAAAGTTTTTAACACCCGTCGCATCGGAGCATTATCGAGGCATCCTGATAATGTGCGCGTGAGTAGGGAGTGGTTTTAAGTCATCGTTATTCATTGCACCTCATTGTTATTCATTAAATGTGGCCACGGTGACTGACACGACATCCTGTGTTTTCGGTGTATTGCCAGCCAGTAACTAGGATCCCACCCCACACCCACCGCTCTCTATCTCTCTCTCTCTCTCTCTCTCTCTCTCTCTCCTCTCTCTCTCTCCTGTTAAGCTTGTGTGAGTTTGTGTGTGACCTTTTTACTAACGCCGCCCGTCCATCATTTTAATGGTGACACGTTCTCTCTCTTTCTCTCTCTGAGTGTGGCTGACATTTTTGCTACCGATATTCATCAATAATTTTACTGGTGACACTGGTTCTCTGTGCGTGTGCGCGCGCACCTAACCTTTTCACTATTGTTATTCATCGATAACCTTACTTTTGTGTTTATGACTCATGCATTATCCCAAGAGCTGAAAGCGTAAAATGGGGTAGACGTTCACTTATTTTGAAGTGGGAAGCAAAAATACGTTTCAGTTTTTGCTTTGAATGAATGACGAAGACTAACAAACACTAATTATTCCCGTACCGGAAACACCTCATGATTGCGTCGGATCCTTAACGTCCATTGTGCTATTCAACCGCTTTGCTTGAGCTTTTGTTCTTGCTTGAAATTATAGCGTTTTGTTATAAGAGACCCGTTAATGCAATTTTTTTTTTCCAGGCATCTCTTCTTCCAAGGAAGTGCGAGCAATGCAGATTTTTTCGTCAGACATCTTCTTCATTCTTTCAATATGAATAATTCACCAGAAAACACTAGTCCATTCACTTACACATACTTGATATTATCTCACTACTTCCCACTATTACTACCATTCAGGCCTCTCTAACCCTCGTTACTCAACGTAAATTAGATACGCAATACACTTTAACAAATTTCTACTTTCCAATTATATTCACATCATTGATATAAAAATAAAACTATTGTCGGCTCACATAATCCTTGTTATGAAATTTTGATAACTGGTGAAATGTCTTATAAAAAAAAGAGAATGGTTGGAACTAGCTTTGTGGGCTTACAAAGAAATATCAAAAGCTTAGGTTTTATCCAGTAGCCTGATGATGTTATCTATCTAATGTAGATACTTTAGAGAATGTAGCCTCGTGATGGTATCTGTCTAAGCCACATACTTCGAGTTTGAGAGGCGGCAAAATTCTTATTCTTAAATATTTCCACTAGAGATACGCTGATAATAGGGAGAGGGGGTTGCCAATGCTACATCCGCAATTTAGCCGTTGAGATCTTCCTTGAAAAAAAAAGGGACGAATTAGTTTTACACTTTTTTCAGAGCTTTAGTATCGTTCAAATGTCTTACATAGGAAAAGTAACAAACCGCATCTTGGAACTCTAGTCAACGGTTATGCTGCGCATTATTAGGCTAGATGTTATCCATAGCTATATTCAGGTAATGAATTACTTAATGAAAATCAAAACAACGGCGTTTTCCTCCAGGCTGGTTAAAAGATATTTATATCAATGATCCCGTGGTTATTAATTAAAAGTTCAGGAACTTTCAGTATTCGCCTGCATTGAATTAAGGAATTTATGCCTGTCTTCCCGTTGACAGTACATTATTGACAATATCACCTTTCCATATTGTATGATATTCATTTTTTGAGATGTTTTGTGTTTCAATGGATTTTTTAAGCTTCAGTTTCAGTTTTCAATGTAATGTTAGCCACAAATACAATTATTTTGTGGCTTTAAGTGGAAAGTAATTTTTTTTTTTCAAATTCAATTTCAGTTCCAATTATTTTGTGTTGTTTCAGGTCTGCAGCCCTAATGATTGATCACTGTATCGTGAGTTCTGGAAACGAGCTTGTTACAAGACAAGACAAAGACTTGACACCGTGCCGAGGTGAGACAGTATGCTGCCAACACAACAAGGATTGTCATAAAGAAAAGCACATGAAACCATAAAATAACTATTTAAAGAATTTTGTAGAAAAAAATCATTATTCCGCCTTTGAGACAAGCACGGCAAATTATCTTAACAGCTATTAAACTCTTTCAATCTCATAAGAAGAATAGATAACTGCAAAAGAGAAAAGGAAGGTCCAGGTGAACGAAACCCTGTTAAGTTTTGATGCAGAGCCTTACAGGGTGCCTATTGTGATAAGTATGAGACAGATGGTGACGAGCCAATGTAACTGAAAGGGGTGCTAACTATTTTAAAGGTCTCCTGAACTGGACTGGGGATCTCAGGTCTGTTTGGCTGAATATTGGAATCCAGGGTGATAATGCAGAAGCTGTAGGCGTTCATTATTACGTATCATGCTATACTTAGCTCAAGACTGCTGCTTGTGCAGCCTGTCCCAAGCTTGGAAATGCAACAAATCTTATCAACTTTGTTATGATCCTCTCGGAAGAATCTTTTAACCAGATCAGATATGATGACATTTCCGTGGCTGTGTAATATTTTAACTGATGGAGCTAGGATTGAAGGCTGGAAATTTAAGTACCAGTTTAGGGGCTAATGCTTACTAATGATGATGTGTCGACGGGTTATCACAGAAAGAAGCCCCAGTGACCGGTTCTAGAGTCTGAAAGTGTTCATAAGAGGGGAAATTTTAACGATTTTAACAATGATAAGTTTAGTTGCAAGATAGACAGATGAATTAAGTAGTGTTGACAGAATATTATGAATAATGAATGTATGTAGATATTAGGAATATAAAATATGGGGGATGATGGAAAAAACCGAACAACGAAGGGACTGAACCGACACCTCTTAAATAATGTCGTATTATGAATGACTAACACAGCAGTTCATTAGTTTATCGTTAGTTCTGATGTTAAGAGATGCAAGTGGCATTGATCACTGAATTATTATATTCCGTTATATTAAGACCAGTATTAATATAAATATGCGACCCCATTTAAAAATGGGTACAAGCTGGGAAGAAGATTAATATAAATATATATGTATGTATGTATGTATATATACCGGTATACAGTATATATATATATATATATATATATAGTATATATATATATATATATATATATATATATATATATATATATATATATATATATATATATATGCAGACATATACATATATACATATATATAGTGAGAAAAAACTTGTAGCAGAGTATATATTTTTTTTATCTTGTATTTAAAAATCATATCAAGTACATTTTACAAACAAATGCATATGCTATATATGTAATTTATGTACAAAAAATTTACAAAAAGAAACATCTGAAAATAAATCAAGCACATCAAAACAATTCCTATCTATTTTTCATAAACTTTAAAATGCACAGTTGAGGTTACTTATCTGTAAAATATAAATTAATTTTTTCTTTAAGGAGAACTTTCATCAAATACCTATCATAACTAAATTTACTTTTTATATACTGATATATTTCATTTATATCAAAATTTAACTGTCTCCCTATCCAAATTGAATATAAGTACCCTGTAGTTAACATAACATACGTGTTATATATTTTTTTCATTCTTACTTGAGAAATCTAACATCAAGATCTTAAGCATATTCGCACCCTCTATCTTAGATATATCACTCAACATTTTCTGGAAAAGTCTTGCTACTGAGTATATAAAATGGGATGAAAAACACCAAATAAGAAAAGGAATAAAGGAATAATGTGGTTAAATCTTTTAATTATTTTGGAACGATGAAATACAACAAAAGATTCTTTTAAAGTGGAAGAAGAAAACTGGCAAATGAAGCACTGTGCAGGGTTAATAGGATTTGGAAATCAAATAAACTGAAATTGCTTACTAATATTGTACATGTCTAACACGACCTGTATCGCTATACGGACGTGGATTCAAAGTATAACAGTGATACTTAATCTCAGTTTGTTTATATGAGCATAGCCTCAAGAATGTCATTAGGTTAGAGGTAAACAAACGGAACTGTAAAGGAAATTATAGAGGTTTCACATGTAGAGCAGATGATGATGAAAGAGAGGAGGTGGCTTTTCACGCTGAATCAGTCATTTGTTTGCCTAAATACTGTAAAACGAATGATTTTCGTCACCAATTTACAAATTCGCACCTCATGCATTTTATCTCTACAGCCATTTACACATCAAATGCCTTTTTCCCGTTACTTACAAATCGCTCATGCAACAGTTTCATAACGATTACTTAATCCGCACTCAATCTTCTTTGCCTTAAATAATTATTATCAGTCTTGCTTTCTGATTCAAATACCTACCACATACTTTCCCACATATACTTAATTACATCTCCCTCAAATACTTTCATTCGTCTTTCTCAAAGACCATTTGCGAATTTGCACTAAACTCCTCGACCCTAGTAACATTCGTAAGCGCCTCCGTCCTCTTTTCTCACCCATTCAACAAAAAGCCCAATCGACATGATGCCACGTGAGAACAAGCGGCTCTTTCCTTTCTATGAAAGGCGAACAAAGCACTTTAGTAGTAACAGCGTCGGCTCCCTCCACCATCCATCCCCTCCTTGTTTTGACCGGGTAATTGGATATTCACTCCCCACTTGAGTTTTATTCCAAAATCTCCCACTCAGGTTCTTTTAGTAATTTATATAATGGATAATAGAGCGTCTGACCCTACTCATATTCTCTGTATTAAACATTAAACCCCGCGAGAGAGAGAGAGAGAGAGAGAGAGAGAGAGAGAGAGAGAGAGAGAGAGAGAGAGAGAGAATGTTCCCCCACTGAATTATGGTGTTCATATAAAAAAGAATTACTTAACATCTCCGGTATTTCATTACGGCCTACCAATATCTTGGTAAAGGCTTCAGAATTTCTCGGAAATATAGTATCTTCATTTGAATGTTTTCAACATGACCCAGTTTTTCACTTTAATTTTATTGTTGTTGCTCGCAACGCCTGTATTTTACGTGCTTCAGCCAACATAATTTATTATTATTATTATTATTATTATTATTATTATTATTATTATTATTATTATTCTCTATGGTTTCTATAGAAGATAGATTAATTAAAACATTAGCTTTTAAGTAATGAAATTCTAACTGGAACATTGAGACCTTGTCTGTATAATGTTTGAATAATAACTGCATGTCAATAATTATAGATCTTATTTTTAATGCGGAAGCTTGCACATGCACGGACATCGATACACATACACAGACACATTATATATATATATATATATATATATATATATATATATATATATATATATATATATATGTGTGTGTGTGTGTGTGTGTGTGTGTGTGTGTGTGTGTGTCTGTGTGTGTATGTGTGTGTGTGGTTTTAATCTTAACTTTAAGAATTATTTGGAGATGCTGAGACCAGGAGATGCAGAATCTATTACTGTGAATTTGACAGAGGTCAATCACATAACGGAACACAAAACATGGCTTTGAACATGTGAGGGGTATACTTTGTTGCTCGGCAGAATTTTCCATGCCAATGAGAATTATCAGAGATTATTTATGCAGTTAATGATTTCAGCAAATGGCGTTAGACACGTGTTAGACTCGTTCTTTTCATGCGACTTTCGGGCGAGGAGAGGGATGCTATATTTTTTACATCTCACATTGAAAGGAACAAAAGAAATTCCTCTCCTTTTGTTTTCATTATTTCTGTTCGATGGGAACGAGCACGAAAAAAAAAAAAAAAAAACCGGTTTGGATGTGGCTCCTCTCCATATGAAAAACGGAAAGAAGAGGCTTCGTTTTCGTGGGATCGTGATGCTTTTCCGGTTTGCCTGGAAAAGTATAGCACTAGTTGCCCATCAGAATGAGAACTAACATACACAGGAATATTTCTAAACCTTTTTTTTTTTTGTCACTTACCATATTTTGACTCAACTACAGTCTGTACTTAACACTCCTAATTATAATGAAAGCATTAGTTTAAAGTAGCCTAATGATCACAATTGCATGTAAGTTTATTGATTTTAAATTTGTCTTTGAAATAATTTCGCAAAAAATCCTTTTTCCAACGATGATTTTTCTGTGATTTTTCAATTTTTAAACTGATGCTATCGACTGACTACTTTAGATTATCTTTTCGCTGACGTGTTGAAATTCTAGGTACGTAAGGTTTCAATGAACATTAAATGGTTCGAAATCCTCGTCTTTCTTTTAACCCCCATAGGGGAGTAGTGACGTCTGTGCACCTCACGTGGTGCACTGTAGGCATTACTTAAGGTTCTTTGCAGCGTCCCTTCGGCCTTTTTCTTCTTTCTCCCCATCTCATGTACCACAATCTCCTACAATCAAAGTTGCCATGACGTTCATACTTGTGAAAAGTACTAAAGTGAAAAAACGTCGTGCAAAAATGCTGTTTTTTTCTCAAGATTAAAACACTGTTCCTACCCGATCCGCTAAAAGTATTTTTTTTTTTCTTTCTTTTTATTCGTGCGCGGAAGTCTTTCTTCAGTGTCCTGTTCCATGACGCCGGATAATCTGATGTCAATTTCCCCTGAGGGTGAAAAACCGTTTACTTAAAAAGTCACTCATCTTGTTCGGATGGCTTTCGACTGTGAGGTTTTTAAGAATTTAAAAACATGGCTCCTAAATTTCATATTAACTGAAAACTAAATCTTTTTTCAGTATATGAGAGAACATTGCCCTTTTTTTTTTTTTTGGCTTGCGAATGAGATTTTTTTCTGTCCATGCGATCTTTTTTTCCATGCGAATAAGATCTTTTTTCCCTTGGATATACGAAAGCATGGCGCTTCACTTCCTGATAAACGAAAAGACTGCTTTTTCCGTACTGTCAACGAAAACTACAATTTTTACCCTTGTGCCAAAAAGCCTAGTTTTCCGTTGGTAGACTGGAGTTTTCCAAACGAAAAAAAAAAGCCAAAATGCATAAAACGCACAGTTTTCCAGGGCTTTTTAGTCTTACTCATTCTACTCAGATACTGATAGCAGAATGCTTTAATCTTTTTTATAATATCTTCAAACAACACACCGATGGAAAAACCTCTACCTCGTTAACTCAAAAATTGTTATTTTCCTCTCCAAATAAACGTGGCTTTATATGGAAAACTTAATAAAGTTATTGCAAACAGATACAGATGCAAAATGCAAATACGTAAATAATAATGCAAGTTTCTATTTGAGAGAGGTCGTATAGACTTAAAAGCCTTCATTAGGTTTGAAGGAAGATAATTAAAGACGTCAGGTTTCAAATAGTCTGTGAATTTAGTTCCTATTAAATGAGAAACGTTCTTTTCAGTATATTCCAAACACACGCACAAATGTGTATATATATATATATATATATATATATATATATATATATATATATATATATATATATATATATATATATATATATATATATATATATATATGTATGTATATATATAATATATATATATGTATATATATATACATTATACACGTGTACATGTGCGTGTGTTTGTATGTGGGTAATATGCGAAAGGGTGACTTTTTTTATCTGATAAAGGATGAGATTCACAGGAATTTGAAACTATTTGGTAACCTTTATTAACGTTTTATCATTTTTAGTTTTAAATTCTAAAACGTAAAATAATTTATACATAGCCCATCAATGAAAATATATTAAACAACATTTAAAATAAAAAAATTATATTTTTATTAAAAGTTCCATTTATAAACTAATGTTGCATATATTATTGTTTTTTTTTTTTTCTTATTCTCCTCTCGCTTTAAGAACCTCAAAAGTCTCTCATTATCTTTGTCCCATTTGGCGAGTCATCAAGAAAGAATCCCGTGCGTGATTAAGAGGTTAGATGGGTTCTCCGGATGGATCTAATCTTCATTATTTCAGAAGGCAAAAAATAGTTTTATTGATAATAACCCTGCAGCGATGATACGAACAAAAAAAGTACAGTGGAGAATGTTTTCAGTAAAGTGAAAGTGAAATGAAAACGCAACTTTCTGGGCTTGAAGTATCAATTTTTTTTTTTGCAATGGCAGTTTTCTTTATTACACATGCTGAACACTTCTGTATTTCAACTGTAATATTTTCTTTATTGATATTGTTGCTAGAACTGATGTTGTTTTTAGCAAAAACAGGATAAAAGATTCATTAAGAATATGGGGCTTCAGCAAAATTATGAATAGAAGCTTGAAAATTTCTACTTTTCTTTTAGAATGTTGGTTTTGAAATCCTCCTCACAACTACAGTACTGTATATGGGTGTACCACACGAATGATCCCATCCAAATGGTTCTTTTGCGTTCTTTATATTTTATATCTTCCCTCTTAATTTTATCTGCGGTCTCATTTGTTTACAGCAAGGGTTGTTCTCACTTTTATATCGATCTAACTATCCCTCCCATCTGTAAACCTTACCGTCTCCTTTAATCAATACTTATCAGAACGTCGAAATGCTCTGTAGAGAGGTAAAAATGAAATTTAATTATACAAGGTATCTTTGTTTTTATCATTCAATATTTATTCACTCAACAATTATATTCACTCCCAAGTCTTTTTTATTTTAAATCATACCCATGCGTTATTCAACTTGGTAAATGATATCAGTCTTTCCTTGTTTCGCTTTCCCTTCTGCTTTATTACAGTAAAACAAATTTTTGCTCTGTCATTCTTGGCATTTCAAAATCATTCAACCACTCTGTTTGTTTCACAGTGGCTTCCTTTAATTTGGATGGTATTTTGAAGCAATTCTTTACATATCAACTCCATTCATTTATTAACTACTCCCTACATGCTCTAATTCCAGAAATTTTACAATCAATCAACTAGTGATCATAATTTCTCGGTCAAGTCTACGTTCTTTTTAATAGGTTAACTGAAGCCCTCCAGGAAAAGCTAATTTTTCCTTCCCAGTTTTCCCTACGTTTAGAATAAGGCATTTAGTAACATGATTTCTATTCATCCAGATTCAGTCCCGTCGGGGGGTAGCGCCCTCAGTGCACCTCACGAAATACACTGTAGACATTACTGAAGGGTGTTTGCAGCGTCTCTTTGGCTCCTATCTGCGCACACTTTTTAGCCTTTTCCATTGCCTCCATTTCCGCTGGCTGTCGTCACTTTTAGTACAGGAGCAATAGGGTTCAACATGGAAAAAAAATGCAGAAAGCTGAATTTTTCACATAAGTTATCTGAAACCTTACAAAGTTCAGTGGAATAAAGTTTACCTAAATTAACCTTGAGCTTGCTGAAAAATCCAAGATGGCGGCTGCGATGCGGCTAATTTTCGAAAATACTACCTTAGCATTGTTTAGTACTTATTAAACAAGGAACTTTGGTGCGAAAAACTCATATTTAATGTGATTCCTTTTATTCAATGTAAAGTTTACATTTTCTGGCCTTTAAAATCAAAATAAAATGCAAATTTTCACATCACAAATATTGAAATAAACCGAGAAAAATACTTTTGTCGTTCATTATAGACACAAGTCTCATTCTTAATGTGATTTCTCTAATTCAATGTAAAGTTTACATGTTTTGGCCTTATAATCCAAATAAAATATAAATCTTCACATTATAAATATTGAATTAAGCAATTTTGTTATTTATCCATAGTAGACACATATCTCGTATTTAATGTGGTTTCTTCTATTCAAAGAGAACTTTACATGTTCCGAGATTTAAAATCCAAATAAAATACAAGAGTTCACAAAATATCTACTGAATCAAGCATAGTATACACCAGACTCATATATAATGTGATTTCTTTTATTTAGTGTAACATGTACAAGTTCTTGCCATTAATAACCAAATAAAAAAAATTCAAATCATAAATATTGAATTAACCAAAAAAAAATCATATACACGTTTTCACAGGTTTCATAGTATTTTCTCATCCTCATCACCATCTGCAGGCCAGGAATTTGTACATGTTTGACCTATGCATGATGAACACATGGTTGTGCAAAACATTCCTGCTTTACGGCACTTACACCTCTTCGCACACCCTCCCTTACATCCACAGGATATAATAAGCATCACTTGCTCTGGGGCTACAGGCCTATCAGTGAAGACGGGAGTCAGCAGTTACCTTTGTAGTACCAACCCCAATTTGTAGGATCTAGCTTTCCAGGATTTCCCAGCCACTCTTGTATTGTAAAGTAAGTCCTATATGAATGGTACTTAGCTGCTGCAGAGGTTGCTTGCCAAGCTGTCTGTTACTTCTTGGTGCAACCATGGGGTTTTATTTTAGTTCCACCTTGAGGTCCTTCGACTTCATTTCCTTTATTCTCTGGATCCGTAAATATTGCATACCAACCGTTCCCACTTTCTATTTTCGCTGTGTTAAGCGTCGAATGGCCGAAAGTGCCCCAGTGTTTGGCTTGACACCATGAATTTCATAAATTAGTCTAAACTCCTTTGTAATTTTGGACAGCCAACTTTGTTTATTAACTTTCTCAAAATGTGTAAAATGGTTTGTATCCCTAATCTCAACCATGTATGTTATTTTTGTTTTTGAAACAGATAATTTTTTTAGTACTTATTTACCCGCGCAAATAGTCCGTAGTAAAAGTCTGCACATCATGTTACCCTATCCATGGGTTGAACTAGGAAGGATTGTTTATATTTTCATATTCTCCTTCTTATCTAATCATAATATTACCGTTATATGGTTGCTACTACTGCCGCTAATCTCATTTCCACTGTTTTTTTCTATCTAGGTACTTCCTCTTCCAAAATGAAAAGCATCAATTTTTTTTTCTTCTTTTTTTTTCAACCCTTAAAATAATATAAACATT
>NC_089751.1:29975360-30005360 GCF_040412425.1 Macrobrachium rosenbergii | reverse complement strand
TTCACAAATACACTTAAACAATCAGTGAAACAACACCCTATATGTCTGGGCTTCCATTTAAAGATATGATATAATTTTTCGTGACGATAAAACATCATATGAAATATCCATGTAGAATAATGTATAACTATGGATTAACCTTCAACCAATCATATTTATATTTAATCAAGGACATACTGATAATGTTCCCTATACATTAGCGACTGCACACGTGCTCATGCTACCATAAAGAAAACAACTGCGCAACAACAGCAAAAAAAGCCGAAATACAACATTAACCAGAGAAACTAGCGCGCAGATAAAATATTCCTCTGACGTACGGAGCCCATCTTGTTATGTAAAGGAGATATTCCAGATGTACAATAATCCAAGGGCAAAAACTTCTCGTCGCTGGAGTACGAGAGTTTTGCGATGAATACAGATGCCATTCCTTTACATACTAAATACGGAACTCTTTTTCTGATGTTCCCTACATGGAAGTCCTTGTAACATTCTTATTAATTTAAATCTTTTGCCTGCTCAAAATTTCTAATTGAATGAAATAGAAGAAATGGACTTCCCCCTCATCTGTTATTGGGTAATTTTTAATACTGGGTCACTGGCTTTATAGAAAAGATTGTTAAATATATTGGAGCATCTTTGTCTCATAAGGGGTAATCTCTCTCTCTCTCTCTCTCTCTCTCTCTCTCTCTCTCTCTCTCTCTCTCGCTTATAACCTGAATACTACTCAACTCCAGAAATCGAGAACACTATGATTCTTCTTCTTCTTCTTCTTCTTCTTCTTCTTCTTCTTCTTCTTCTTCTTCTTCTGTCTTTAGACGTACAATTCGTTCTTCATCATACGCAACCAATCCGATTACCTCCAAACTAACGACAATCTTCGCATGCAATTTATTCTTGGATCTTCAAACAGGCAAGGAAAGCTAATCCCAGGCCTCCAGACATGCTGCAGTCTGGGGAATGTAAACCAAGCTTCTTCAATTTAATCTCCGATGCCCAAGCATGCTACATTTCACTGCCTATTCTATATATATATATATATATATATATATATATATATATATATATATATATATATATATATATATATATATATTCTCCAATCGCCAAATAAAGTTCATTTTGACCTCTAATCATCAAGAAAGAGCATTTTAACTGCAGAATATCAAACGTGCTGAAATAGAGTATTTAGTCTTTAAATCAACTGCCATTTAATCTCACGCCTCCAAACGTGCATTTGTTTAACCTTAGGTTTCCAAACATTCGATGATTTATTCTTTGATATTCTAACGCATTACAAGTTTGTCACTGATGCTGTGAATTACTTCAGATCGAGTTCAGATTCAGACACGTGCTTAAGTATAATGGCTTGGATCAAAACACACGGGAAGTCTGAGACTTTTGTTCAAAACATTCTACATTTCATTTTCGTATATTCATTGGATCTGCGACTGAGTAAGGTATCCAAATATACTGTAGCTTAAACCTTTATTCCTTTTCTAGTGGTCCTCTCTCTCTCTCTCTCTCTATATATATATATATATATATATATATATATATATATATATATATATATATATATATATATATAAATATATATATATATGTATATGTATATATATATATAAGTATAATATATATTATATATATATATATATATATATATATATATATATATATATATATATATGTATATGTGTATATAATATATATAAGTATAAATATATATATTATATATATATATATATATATATATATATATATAAAATTTTATCAAAGTCTTGTATCTAGTGACCTTATTATTCTTTCTTTCACTCTCTTCACCGCATCGTGGAACAGAAATGGTAATCACATCATGAGTAAATACTTTCGATGTCGATAACATCACGATGCTCATAGGACCTAAAAGATATTTTTGCAATTAATAATTCTATAAGAACAGTATCAGAAAGTCTCTACCCGAGTCTTTGCTGTCTGTCGCCTGAGCGGAAATTATAAATTGTTTTCTGAAATAGTTCTGACGTAAAATTAAAAGAAACCTAAAGAGCAGAGTGAAAAGTTGGGTGAGTAATGCTTTTGAGCTCAGAAAAGAATAGACATTTACGTATCTCCTTGTGGTCTGTTTTAAGTAAGTTACTGTTTGTTCAGAAATCTACAAGTGCCTTCTCCGAGTGTTTCTGCTAACTAATGAGACATTTCCTGTGTGAAGTATCCAGCGTCTCAAGCCTCAAATATGCGGTCGCCCATCACGAAGCTTTTCCCTTCAACCCATAATAGATAGGAGCAAGGAACTTTGTCTCTGCACTCACGTATAAATAAATAAATAAATAAATATATATATATATATATATATATATATATATATATATATATTTTTTATATATATATAAATATATATATATATAAATATATAAATATATATATATATATATATATATATATATATATATATATATATATATATATATATATATATATATATGAATTCTTCTTATTTGTGTCATCGAGATTTTTTATATTAAAAAAATGTTAAGCTACAAATATTGTTTCTTGCTAGATTCACTTACACATGGAGACTAACTTACACCTACGGGGAATCATAATTGATAAGTCCTTCTGTGCCAGAGATGAACAGTGACTCTGACCGCCCGGTTATCAAGAGATATAAGTAGGCTAATGTGCACTCTTCGGTAAATGTGCCTGTCTAATTCAAGTTCTGTATCTAGAGTCGATATCAGCCCACCTTCACCATGATAGCTGATTATACACACGCACGCGCACACACATATGTATATGTATACATATATATATATATATATATATATATATATATATATGTATATACACAAATATACATATACATTCATATATACATATAGATAGATAGATAGATAGAAATATAAATAGATATGGTTAGTAAAAAGAAGACTGCGTTACAAGTTACTACCCTCCCAAGTTGCTTCTATATGATTATTCGAATATAATTACCATAATCACGATGGAAACAGAACACAGTCACCTTTCTACCCAACCGGATTCCTTAGACAGAAATTAATGATTTCAGAAATTAATGATTTATTTCATTGTTTTTTCCCTCTTCATTTACTGAATTTTTCTTTTCATCTAGCATTTGTTTCTAAACGGCAATAAACAGCATATAACTTGCACAATCGTAACACTGCGTGTGCAAAATTAAGATTTTAGGTGAATGGCATATTACAAAAAAAAAAAAAAAAGATGCTATGATTCAATTAGTTTTGTGTAAAATACCAAGCAGTTTAGTAAACATGAGAATCATATCTAGAAAGCCCTACTCACAATAATTATAGTTAACCTTTGAATGTGCATAGTGACATGCATTATATTACGAGAGTCATATTTGCAACAAAAGATAAGCAATACACGAAGGTTGAAAGTACGTAAAAGAAATACTGAAGTTTCGAATTACAGCAAAATGAAAACTAGTCATAATCAAATACATAAACAGCGTATTCTCTGGAGTTTATTCACAGACTCACCCATCCCTTCCTTTCACGCATTTCCAGCTTCCAAAATGAGCGGAACAGTTTAGTTTTTGGTTCTAAGTAGCTTACCAAGGGATCGGAAATTACTTGAGGAAAATAAACCTCTTTTGCCAACTCCGTCCGAACAAACTTGGAACTTTTACGCCGTTGTTTTTAAGAGTCATTTTTTTATCGAATGTTTTGTGTTTATTCTCTCTCGCTCTCTCTTTCACTTTCTCTCTCTTCAGTTACCCATTTTATTTGACGGTCGATTTTTTAACACTTCTCTTTTTAATGTTAGTCTATAAAATTCTCTCTCTCTCTCTCTCTCTCTCTCTCTCTCTCTCTCCCCATGCATACAAACACAACACACACACACACACACACACACACACACACACACATATATATATATATATATATATATATATATATATATATATATTAATTTATATATACGCACACACACATACATATATATATATATATATATATATATATATATATATATATATATATATATATATATATATATATATATATATATATATATATGTTTGAGGGCCTACATTTATGTTCTGACATATGACAAATCATCCTTGCATCCCTTTTTCATAATTCAGAGCAAAGCCGTACCAGCGCAAGCGAAGAAAATCCCTAATCTTAGCGTTAATGATATTAGGACGGGGGAAGGAGGAGGAGAGGGACTCGTCGACTCTATCTGGGCTAAGCATCATTTCGACAGCTCCGCCAGACAGCGCCAGATAACGAGGGAGTTCTTTCCCCAGGCTTTGAAGTGCCCCGAGCTCCGCTGCTCGCTTTCTGCTGTCAGCACGGAGGCCTTTTGAATGTTATCTTGAAGCGGCAAGAAAATTTCGAACAGGAAATTAAGAGTTTCGAATGCGGGGTCTTTCATACCTGCTTCGAGGGGAGGGGGAGAAAGAGAGAGAGAGAGATAGCTGGTGAGAGAGAATGCTTGTAGATGAATGCATACAAAGGTGCACAAACACACGCACATGCGCACAGACACACACACACACACACACATACATACACACATACATATATACATACATATATATATATATACATATATATATACACTATATATATATATATATATATATACACCGGTATATATATATATATATATATATATATATATATATATATATATATATATATATATACATATATACATATATATATAAGATATATGTATATGTATATATTTGTGTGTGTACAATTATACGTGGGTCTGTGCTTGCGTGTGAGCGGTTGGCGTGTGTGTGGGATCATTCTGTATATTAAGCAGGGGAATGACAGTAGCTATGACTTAAGAATCGGGAAGTTTTAATTGTTATAATAATGCGTTAACGAGAGAGAGAGAGAGAGAGAGAGAGAGAGAGAGAGAGAGAGAGAGAGAGAGAGAGAATCATGCAGCGCAAATACACCACCGAGCTGATGTTTACAGGGAAAACAAACGAAACGGTCAAAAGGTGGGAGCGCATTCTGGACTCGTGTCGTTGTCTGTCTGGTATTCACCGGGAAGTTTATTGGGCTGCATTTTCAGAATGGCGACGGCAACATTAGCTCCCTCGTTTTTTCAACAACACATTTGTTTACCAAGTTTTTACCCCAGATGTAATTTTGAGTGTGTTAGGATTCTGCTTTGGTATTTTATTTCGCTTTTTTTTCCCCCACACCGTCCGCGATCTGCATTTGGGTCAGAAGTTCGAAGAGAGAAGAGAGAGAGAGAGAGAGAGAGAGAGAGAGAGAGAGAGAGAGAGAGAGAGAGAGAGAATTGCCGAGGAACTTTAATTATGTCAGTCAGACACCTTCCCAGAGTCGACATACTTTCGGGCTGACCACTGCTCCCGTCACTACTGGCTGAGAATTCAAGAGCATTTCATTCCTTCAAGCTGAATAGAATATTACCGTGCCAGAGAAAAAAGTTAGTTTATGGTGTGGTTTATCATATTATTCCTTGGAATTAAAATGGGTGAACTGAAATGATAAGTAGAATCCTTACTGACATTCTCGTTTTTTGTAAAATTATGCTATTCTGTGAAAAACTTCAATTTAGTTGTTACAGCATAAAGAATGTTTTAATTGGTGAGAAAAATTACCTTTTATCTTCATTTAGGAAATATTTCAGGCAATCTGTAATATCTTAAACTGCCTTCTCAAATGTCTTGTGGTCATTTGTAATAAACTGATGTCAGTTTGTAAAGTTCACTAATGGTAAAAGTTTTATGTAGGTCAAAATCAGGAATAGCCTGTTAGTTTTGTTCTTCCTAAGGTTAGACAGTAAAGTGGAAAAATACAATACAATCTTAAAATCGTTAATGTTTTTCTTCACCGTGATGACATACTGAAATTTTGAATACTAGACATGAATAGGTAAATATAAGATTAAAGTAAAACAAGCAGAAAATCTAATATTAAAAAACCAAAATCTGAGTCTACCTTTGTTTTATTTGACATATAATTTGTCAGTAAATGCCATCATGTTTTATGAAATTAGTAGACACGATTAATCTCATCTCTGTAGCGCATAAAGAATCGAATATCAAATTTAAAATATCTTTTATAACATGCCACAAACGTCATATTTACCATAACTGTAAATAGTGGAAAACACCAAATTGTAGTTATCCGATTCTTGTAAAAAACAAATAAAGAATCCAAACAAAGCTTTTACGGAAATGCGGAATCTTATGGCAGACCCAAACATGCAAGTGCGTTAATATTTAGTCTCTACAAACCTGCATGTCAGTGCTGTCGACATTCATTAAATTAATTCACTGCGAGTTACTGTTTGTTCATCTTAGCATATTCCGAAAGATGTAATATTCTTTTTTTTAAGAATAGATCATATTGCCATTCGGAATATATAGGTCGAAGTGCAAAGTCTACGCAAGAGTAAATCTCTCATTCTTTAATGGCGACTGATACACGGGTGGAGGTCACAATAAATTTCATACTCGAAAAAGAAATTACAGACAGTAACCAAGGAAGGACAGAATTTTTGCATTCATATGCAGGAACTTTCCAGTAATAAGTTGAATTCAGCACCCCTGATGCTTACAGCCAACTTTTTATAGACAAACATGCCTAGTTATACATGATGGAGCGATATTCATGGATGTGAGGGGCTCAGTATTAAGATTCTTGTACGTCACTGGAAAGGTAAGGAAAATTAACTAAAGAGTTAGGATAGAGATTTCAATTTCATAAAATTCAGTTAAACTTAGTTTTGCTTACTCGCTTCATCAATGTTACCCAGGCAATCATTTTCAATGCATAAAATTAATTAAAAGTGAGCCTCTAAAGTGGATGAAACTCATAGAGGTAAGAGTTTGCATATAAATCTCGGCAAGACGAGAGGGTGTTTGGATGTCCCAGACAGACAGAAGTAAAATTCTACGGTAGAGAGCGAACTATAGTAAAATACCCCCTTGGAAACAGGAAAGATAAGGAATATAAGGAAAAATCTTGAGCAAAAATCACATAATTTGTCTACTATTGTATTTACAGTTATCCACATCGTTATTTTGTGCATTTGTTACTCTGTGGTTTTATAATAAATAAATATAATTGATGTTGATGGTGTTGGTGTACCCCTACTTATATGAGAGAGAGAGAGAGAGAGAGAGAGAGAGAGAGAGAGAGAGAGAGAGAGAGAGAGAGAGAGAGAGAGAGAGATAATGATGATGTTTCGCCGAGTCTCGCCTTAAAAATTCTAGTAGATGTTAAACTTAAACTTTCGAAAAAAAATTGTCAGCAGGAAAAAGTTTGAAGGAGTCAGGAGGGAGTAAAATCGGGGGATAAAACTAGGTAGGAATAAAGCTCAAAAGAGAGTGATATGAATCCATAAAAAAAAATAAAGGGACACAGAATAGCAGCGGACTCAGTGACACGGTGAAGTGAAGGGTGAAAGAAAAAAGAAATATAAGAAATACCGAGGAATAAAAAAAAAAATGAAAGAAATCCAATGGAAAGCGTGGAACCGGTGTTTGTTGTTTACTAACCGCCTAAGATTATACAGTAATGATAATGACGTTAATGGTAAAAATGTATTGCATGCAATACATACAAGGTTAGTAGTTATATAAATTTATCTAAATTCATGTTTTTTTATATTCTGCTCTATTTCATAGAACCTCAAAGCTCACTAGACAGATGGCTAAAAGTATATATTACATAAAAGCTAAAGCCTTTTGTAAGTGGCTTTTTTTGTTCGATTAAATTTGCTTTGTGTAAGCGCGGAGTCGTGCTCTACAAAATGCTGTATGCAGAGTAATTGTTTATAGACTGTGAAAAAAAAAAAATAAAGTGCTAATAAGTCAGACCAAGATCTAAAGTTTCCACGTTGGATATTGCTCGCTACATTACTCTTTATGTTCAAATTTACGTATATCATGTTCTAACTTCAGCGCTAATGGAGAGAGAGAGAGAGAGAGAGAGAGAGAGAGAGAGAGAGAGAGAGAGAGAGAGAGAGAGAGAGAGAGAGAGAGAAATGACATACTTCCCGTTAGTTTGTTAGTTTTCTGAATTTATCTTTACCATTATGTGAATGAAAACAAAACCTCAAAATAGTTTGGTAAATAATATTCCCTTCAACTTTTCCAAAAGTTTTTTTTTTTTTTTTTTGCGTCAAAAAACTAAAAGAGACAATATGCCTTTTCATCGCAGTAGAAAAGGATGTCAATGTAATTTATATTGACTTGTGATTGTCCATCAAAAGGGAAATGTTTTAAATGGAAAATGCTTTAAAAATCATTCTGAATAAATGTCTTTTAACGCTTTACCTGGAGTTCCTATTTAGTGTTATTATGATAAAGTTGGTTTTTGTTTGTCTTTTGGGGAATTTTGCATCCTGGGCTGTTTAACAAATAAACACGCAGTCTCTGATTCAGCATTCCAGTTTCGTTTTTGTTTCTACTTTCAGTGCTTCTTTAGAAATACAGGTGTTGTTGGAATCATCAATACAGCGTTTTACATCATACAGAGCCCTGTGTTTGATGCCATCAGGAAATAAAGCGAGTGCACATGGTTTTTCCCATGCACTTTTTGATTTACTTTTATTTTGCCATTTTTTTTTTCGTATGTTTTAAATGGAACTGCTGAAAACAGTCCGGATAAATGGGTCTCTGTTCATCCATGGGCAAATCCAATAAAGAGGAAAATCTAAAAGTGCTTTTGTGATGGATGTTAGTATCCAAATATCCTTTGTTCGCCATTACTGAAATTCAGAGGTATGCGACAGAAAGATTTTGCCCGTTTTTCCCATTACAGCCATTCTCCCTATATATTTTTCGCTTTGTCTTAAAACATTAATGATAGCTATGTGCTTGACAGTAATTCTCTGCTGCCTGTTCTTTTTAGTTTCTTCTTAAAAGAAAAAAGAAAAGTTTCTTTATACACAGTCAACTTATTTAAAAATCTAATCATCTATTTAACGACTTTTCATTGTGACTACCTTTATGTTGTTAGAAGCGTTGACTCATGAAAGTATAATGGTCAAACAAGTTTCCTGTAGCTTTATGTATAGATGGCTGAGAGAGAGAGAGAGAGAGCTTTGATAAAGGCGATTAATATTTGTCTCCAATGCCTTTGCAAAATTTCCGTTTTCGCCCCTCTTCCAAAAAAGCCAGTTCTTTATTTATCTAGCCATTTATTTATTTATTTATTTATTTATTATTATTTTTTTTTTTTGCAGACATGCTGGTATCTGTCCTTCATTTTGAAGACACTTGTTCATTTTGCCATTTTCGCCATATCCTAAACACTGGTGTTTGTCTATCTGAAAGTACTTGCTTGTTCAACCTGCTCCCAAAAGGAATGATTGCTCTACTCCTTAATCCTTTGGTCACTTCTCACGACATCTTGATTGCTTGATCCCTCCACTGTCTTGTTCCCATCGCATCCGGCAGGTGCGACAACCTGGAAGTTCATTGTGAGAAAGTCACAGACTCAAAGGTCAGTGAGATTGATCAGTCTCACAAATCAGTCCCTTCTGGATTGATAAATTTCCCACTTACGTTTGTATTTTATAAATCATCATCCAACCTTTTTTTGAAGAGGCTGGTCATTTATTTCTTGCTCGACCAACCTTGTTTTGGTACACCTTGCTGGACAAGCATCCTAGCTAACAAAATAGAAATAAAAAAGAAGAGACACTGTGTCAGTCAATGATAAAGGGGATGTAACATTAATTTTGAGGTCGCTGTTAAAATGAGATGAAAGATCAGCATCGCATTAGCTACTCATTTCCTGCATGAAAACTCACTAATTATATTATCAAAGAGATTAACATTTGTGGGATTTGGCTTATGAGAATGAAAGGCAATGTATATCTTATTACATTGCTCTCTCCACACACACACACACACACACACACACACACACACGCGCACAAATAAATATTTCACTGAGAATTTTTATGTACGATGTAGCCAGAGACTAAGAAATAAGGTATGAATTTAATTATAGCAGTAATGCTCATGGAGCTCTGTCGCTATTTAAAAAGCTCGCAAATTTTAATTTGTTTACAGCGGCTGTCAGTCAAAGGCCAAAGACGTGTAAAAAATTTTAAAATCTGCATAACGATTAGACAAGCGAATTTTTCCCTATGTTATGACAAAATAACGCTCTCATTTTGACATAAAAAAATTTAATAATATAACACCAAATTTTTTTGGAGGAACATATAATTTTATATGATGGCAATCCCCAGTTTGCGTATGAAGCCGCACGGGTTGATAAAGAATAAGTTCGGAAAGTCTGCTTATATAAACAGTATAAAATTTTGCGAAGAATTTTAATGTCACTTTGGCTCTAAGCGTAACTGCATTAAAATGATTACTCGGCTAGTAATGTCATTGCCCTTTTAAGCAATGAGAGCGAGGAAAGATGACATTTAATAACCGATTTCCCTGCAGTTTCTTACCTCAATTAATCAGTAAATACATGAAATATGATTTAAGAGGATAATTAGGGACTCCCTTGCTAACATATGTGTGTACTATTTCCTAGTTATGTTAAGTATAAAAACAGTGCCCATATTAGGATGAGGACTGATTCTCCCAAAGTGAACATATTGATATCGCCGGAAGTAGTTCCTACGCTCTGCATTACACAAATTTCTCCTTACCTTTCTCCCACAAGTTCAGATATACAGCTCACTATAATTGTTCATGGATTCTTTTTTACTAGAAACTGTTTTGTATTTGGGACACTTCAGTTTTTCGTACAATCCTTTTGAGTTTACACTCGAAGTAAAATATTTATAAAATGAATTCAGTTTAACTTAAATCTTTTTAACGTAAGACCGAAAAACAAGAGTGAGTCTAAATTATACCTCCAACTCTCCTAGATGCAATGTGAACTTAATTTTCTTAAATTCTTACTGTTTTCTTTTCGCAAAGAATGCATTTTATTTACGTGAGATGAAACAATGGAATCTTTAAAGTCACGTATGCCAGTTACCTGATGGTAATTGCGATTATATGTCAACAAATATCTGAAGTGAAGAATGATAAATGAAATGAATGTGAGAAACCAAAGTATTATATCCAGGTTAGTAATTCAGGAAGAATAAGGAAAATTTTTATTAGAGAGATTTTCTGTTATTTTCTAAAAGAAAATATTGAAGAAAAACAGCAAAGAATAATGAAAAATTTCATTGTCTATAAATTACGAAAGTTAAAAAAGTAAATGGGAGTAACATGTGAACGGAAACAGGATGATATAAATATAGAGATGATATGAATACAGACACAGTTGATTTATATAGATGCTCGTGAGAACATGTAACAAAAGCTACAGAATGAGGAAAGAAAGTACGTGGAAAAGAAATAGAAGGGAAAGGATTTATTAATAGAAGTCACAGTTGAATGTATGAAAGGATTATATACCCAATCCTTATGGATGTTTAGTACGAATTAAATAGAAACTATTGAAGCTTCACATGTTGAACCATTTGAGTGGCAAGTTGATCTGAAATGGTAAGAAATCTGGAGACATGAAGAGGTGGTGAAACGGCAAGCGTTGAGGAAAAAACGAAACATTGATTGAAATGGTTTGGTTACATACAGAGAATGGGAGAAAGGAAGGTTGGTAAAATGAATGTCAAACTCGGAAGTGTTGAGGAACACAGATGCAGTACTCTGTGCATGAAGTGCGCTCCACACCTTATTGATAGGACTTCTTCACGGGACCAAAAAGTGGCAAATACTGCGGAAGTTTTCTGCACAATGTATGTATTCATGTACACACACAAACACGCACACGTAATATATATATATATATATATATATATATATATATATATATATATATATATATATATATAATTATAATAGAGTTCTCCATTTTATATTTTATATCATGCTGCAATTCCAGTGATGGAATTATATATATATATATATATATATATATATATATATATATATATATATATATATATATATATATATATATATATATATATATATATATATATATTATATATATATATATATATATATATATATATATATTATATATATATACATATATATATACATATATATATATATATATATATATATATTGTACATCTAAAACATAGCCAGTAGGACGTATTCACTGCAGATTCACAGTTACGTTCTAATAACAAGGTATAAAAGCAAAATACAAAGGACGGCCTATTATCGCAACTAGCACCATTCATTGCTCCACTAAACGGCTGATTGTTATAAAAAAGAAACATAGTAAAAACTTTTAATAAAAGCAAGCTGGTCCACCACCTACGTTGGTAGGTGGGAGGGAAGCGAGGGTGGCGGTGGGTAAAGTGCTGAGAGGAAACCTGAAGTGAGGCGTTGAGGGGGAATGGTTTCTTATCCCCTTATCAAGACTCTTGTAAAGTCGAGAGGGAGGATGAAGTTGAGTGAGTTTATTCATGCAAGATTGAGAAAGATTTCCCAAGTGGACCAACTGCAGATCAACTTGTTTCTCTCTCTTTGTTCCACCTGAGAAAACTCAAAAATCTTATCAAAAGTTGGCCCTCGGGGACCGCCACAGGGAAGCAGAGAGAGAGAGAGAGAGAGAGAGAGAGAGAGAGAGAGAGAGAGAACATTATTCTATTTACGCATGCTTCTCAACCATCGGCATGTCTTTTCTTACGGCCATGTTTGTTTGTTTAGTTAGATTTCAAAAGAAAAATCCTTATCTATGTAGTCTCAACGATGTTCACTTTTCACGCTACGAAATATTGTTTATCGGAAATTCATATAAGAATAGTAACTTCAATTTTTCGTACCTCCACCTCTTACCTGGCCCTTCTGCCCCCATACCCTAAATAAAAAAAAAGGGGGAATGCTAAGAAATTAAAATATCAGAATATTAGCTGTTAGAGAGGAATTGAAAGAAAACGGAAAATATATCGATTTGAGTCACAGCCGCCAGAGGAGTAGGATGTACGATAATGATCCTACGCGTCTCGGTTAATTGACACCGTTGCTCTTTGTCCTTTCGTTTGACTCTAACAGAGGCCGTATGACCAAAGCCAATGATTCGTTTGATAAGAGATTCTGACAGAAGGATGGGTCACTGAATGCCACGGCCCTCTTATTAAGAGACAGACAGATAGACAGAGGATGTTTTTGGTATCATTGTAGGTGAGCAAATTGTTCACAGATTTTGTAAGCATACACATTACTTTATGTAATTTTACTATTATCATTATTTGGAAGAAAAAACCAAAGACCAACGTAATTCATTTCTAGAAGAGGAAATGACAGCCATCACAAATGATTCAAACAGTGAAATTAAGCTGAATAATTCTTCAGTAGAATAACAAAATAATTTAATATGAATGAACTGGCTTCAGGATCTAAACTAACTTTACAACATTAAGTATTCAATCACAGTTTGTAAACGTAAATCGTCCATTTTGCAATGAACGAAAGAATGGAACGTGTCTGCATGTAAAAACAGAACTGAGTCTTCGGTCTATGTAAGGTTCGATTTCATTTCCTATATATATCACGTTTGGCATCATGACCAAAGCTTTATTCTGCGAACAGAATAAAAACATCACGATATTAGTAAATTCTTCTTTCTCTTGTATTTGATCTTGTTTTTCATCTTTATTGACCTGCGTTAGGAATACAGATGAATGAAAGATATTTATGCATGATTGTTCAGTAACTGAAATCTATAGCTTTGAATTTCATTCTCATTTCATAAAAATATAGAACCAGTCACATATTATAAATGTCAAAAGTTATGTTATTGTTTTTCTTGCAAAATTTCTAATCGCTGAGCCCACGAACAAGCAACCTAACATTGTTGACTACAAAGCCAGATCGAAACAGGAAGATTAACAGAGGAGAACGGGGCGCAACGGAAACGAAAGCGATTCAAGGAAAACAGAATAACAGTCTTGTTTGTAACGCCACTTTATACCTATCAGTCAATCAGCCAAGCCGGGTGATCCGTGAACTACGGATCTCAGTTGAGTCAAGGTAGAGACTTGCTAGCTTTCAGGTGTTACCAGGTTACCCGAGGGGAACAGGGACTCGGCCTATAGGAGAGACAACACAAACTACAACGAAACTGTAAAATAGGTGAGGGCTGTCGTCACAGATGTGCTTGGAAGAAACAACAAAGAACAATATAAACTGCTTTAAATAAGATGAAAAGATAATTAGATGTAAAAACTAATTAAAATAAAAAACAAATATATATATATATATATATATATATATATATATATATATATATATATATATGTATGTATAATATAAAATATAATATATATATATATATATATATATATATATATATATATATATATATATATATATATATATATATTTATATATATATATATATATATATATATATATATATGTATGTATAATATATATATATATATATATATATATATATATATATATATATATATATATATATATATATAAATATAATATAGTGTTGTTCAACCTTCCCTTGAGATTTTAAAGGAACGTGATTCTCCTGAAATTTTCTGTTTATCTCTACTCTCCACCCTGTTATTTATGCGCTTGAAGGCCCAGACATTTATTTTCTGTATATTACCCATGATGTTTACAGTTACTGGTATGAAACCAAAGATACTGATGAGTTTACATCGAGGGAAGTCCACACTACCTATTTTGCATGGGTTTATTCCAAGAATTCCTTCCGCTGTGTTTTGATGTTTTTGGAATCTGCGCATGTATCTGCACGTTGAGAGAGAGAGAGAGAGAGAGATAGGCACCGAGAATAGAGTACTATAGGGGAAATGCATCAACACCCCTAATTTGAGGTTACCTGTCGACATCACCCTGTTTACAAGAGATATCACGGTGAAGGGAGCCAGACAGGGAGGCAAGAAGGGAGGGGAGAATGGCCGGAGGAAGAGATGAGGGAGAGGACCAAATTAATCAAACTGTCGCCGTTATTCGGCCGAGGCCAAAGGAAGGCTGGGGTGTGGGGGGGGAGGAGAGAGGCAAAGAGAAGCTTTGCCCTATTGGACGCGGACAAGTTTCCGGACAGGTGATTGGCTGTTTCACCTTGATCGACACATCCGCCCGTTAAACAAATTCCTGATTAATTGTTTCCTCAGGGGGAACACTGTGATGTCCGTGTGCTAATTGTGCGTCCAACGATTTTTAGAATTAATGGCTTTGTATGGATATACAAGCTCCTGTAATGGAAGGGGAGGGATGGGGTGGCCGGGGGAGGAATTAACGATGTGTTTGGATATGCTGTCGAGTTTGTGATGGGCCAAAATGACCTTTCTCGTGTTTACTACACGAAGCTGCTTCTGCTGCTATCTGTGCGTTGCGTCAGTGTTTGTTTGTCGTCTGGTAATGAAATCCTTTTAGACGAAAACAAAATGTAGATATGAGATACAATTTGATAAGTCCGATAGAGTCCAAACAAACTACTGTACATCAAGCGTACGGAGCATCAAATATCTTAAGGTAATTAAATGGGTTAAAGGAAGGGGCGGGGTGGATGTGGTGGAGGGGGTGGTATACTATAGTGGGCTTTTCCGATTGGTCGCCAAACGTTTTGGGTAGATTTTTTTTTTTTTTTTTTTTTTTTGAACGATAAACTCTTCGGTTTTAGAGTAAATTTTCAAAATACTTCAAGGATGTATAAAACAATCGTTTAGATAAATATTGAATTTTAGGGGCATAAAATATATAGCTCAGCCAAACATATGAAAACGGTACAGTTAGTTATGACCCAAAATGATTTAGATTCGTTTAGGTTCTCGACAGAATTTGTGCCAACAGTAACCGTCCATTGTATGCATCTTAGCCTCTCTGTATTGAACGCATCCAATTTATCAATTTCCAAAGGCGTGTCAGTCCATAGTAAGTTCACATTGCAGTTGTCGGTAAACTGACTTCTAATGATAACTCAAAATGTGTTCCTACATCAAAATTCTCTGATAAGGATTTAAACCAGGAGAGATTCTTGAGGTTCTTGTACCTTCTCCTTTCTAGGGGTGCTTTAATTTGTTACATTAATGGTTCCTTTAGTGAATCTATACAGCTTTTCAAGTTTACAAATACAGAATATAAAACAGATATTTAAAAAAAACCAAAGCAGAGTTTTCAATACTGTTCCTACTGAATTGTGTATAATATATCTGGATCCTCAGACAATTCCCCAACAATTGTACGACATTCTTTTTTTTTTTATGATGCGACGCTACATTCTGGTGGAATAATTATCACCTCATACATCAGTTTTCTGTAGTTTTCACTGAATTGTTCTCGTGTTTTAACCAATCAACAGGCCTCTCTCTCTCTCTCTCTCTCTCTCTCTCTCTCTCTCTCTCTCTCTCTCTCTCTCTCTCTCTCGTTGATGAGTCAGTTCACATCTTTTTGATATATGGATAAGACAACTACGTATATATGAGAAAATAAATAAATTATACCTACAATACACCACGATGGCATCAAACCCTTATTAGTTAAACAGTACACACACACACACATATATATAAATATATATATATATATATATATATATATATATATATATATATATATATATATATATATATATATATATATATATATATATATATATATATATATATATATATATATATATATAGAGAGAGAGAGAGAGAGAGAGAGAGAGAGAGAGAGAGAGAGAGAGAGAGAGAGAGAGAGAGATAAAAATTCAATCTAAGATCCTTACAAAATTTTGCACGATAATAGATTAGGGACGGATGGAAGGCTCAATCTCCATTATCATTTTTGTCAAGGCGGTAGATTTTGGTACGAATATTTTAGCGAATATTTAAAACCATTCCCATCAAAACTTCCTAAAACTGTAACATAGTTAATGGAAAGAGCGGGTATGGCGACACGGATTTCCTAGAAAACGTATGAACTTGGATGAAATTTGCTAAAGAGTGGGCGGGTGATATGTTAGATTTAAGTTCCAAGATGAAAAAAAAAATTAATAAAATCTCTTTAACTTTCAGCGAAGCTAAAAAGTCCTAAAAAATTCTCTATAACTTTCGTTGATTCTATTTACATCCACTTACAGGCATGAACACAAGCTGAGTACTGGAAATATTTAGGTTCTCTTCAAGCTGACTGTTGCATGCAAAAGATTATATCTTTTGGTTACTTTAAAAAAAGAAAAACGTTATCACTTTCTTGAAGAGGCTATGAATTAGTTAAAAATGGTTAGATATTATTATTATTATTATTATTATTATTATTATTATTATTATTATTATTATTATTATTGCAACAACTGACTACATTTGCCTGAAGCTTCCTCGTCTTGTACTTTCTCTCGTTTGCCTGCTTAACCCTCCAGACCAGACCGTTTACTTCCTGTCTCTTTCGTTCTCCATCTCTCGGTCTTGACACCCCTCCCTTCTTCCAGATACTCCTCTCCTTTCCAGCAGCTCATTCCCCTCCCATCCCCTCTTCTAAGGCCTGAGCTATCCTTTCCTCGTGGCCCTTATTAGCATACCATGCATATTAATGACATCATCTTCGCCGTCTAGATCAACACAGAGATTCACCCACCTCTCCTAAACACAATCAGCATCCTAATGTATAAATGCATGCTACGACCTCTTTCGCTCTCACAGCCTATCTCTCTCTCTCTCTCTCTCTCTCTCTCTCTCTCTCTCTCTCTCTCTCTCTCTCCTTTCAAGACCCCTCTTACGAATATAATGTCTATCTCCTTCATATCTCTTGTCTCAACATCCCACGAGTGCCTCTTGGGGGATAAGACTCAACCCAACCTCATCCGATTTTTGGCCCTTCTCTCTCTCTCTCTCTCTCTCTCTCTCTCTCTCTCTCTCTCTCTCTCTCTCTCTCTCTCTCTCTCTCTCTCTCTCTCTCTCCACTTAGTCTTTTAATGAGTGTATGTTACGGGATATTGCAAGACTTAATCTTCAGGCTTGTATTTGCTGAGGAAGAGAAAGGGTCAGAGGGAAGGTCAAAGTATATCATCACCAGCCCCCTCGTCCTCCCATCACACACACCATTCATGTACTCTGGCAGTAACTTCCCATCTTACACATTCTCCCATTCACCCATCTACCTATACACCCTCACAGTTAACCAACCCAGTCCCCCATCCCGCAACCCCACCCCCGACGTTATTTGCCCACCGCTTCAACACCCGTAAGAAATGGAATCCCTTTATTCCTTATCTGCCTCCTGTTCCACTAACGAAATAGCGACGTGGCCCCTGATGGTAATGATGTCTGGGGAGATGATCACGATTGTAGTGATGCTCATGATGATGATGCTGCGAAGGATGATGATGATGATGATGATGATGGCCTTTTCCCCTTCGTGGAATCATAAGAGTGGGCATTCTACTCAACAAAACAGCATTTTAAGTTATAATGACTGTTTCAGGAGTATTCACATCTCGTGAATGTATACCGCATATTCCTGATAGTAGACGGTAGGATGGGATGGGATTTTAATGTAAGCTTATTTTCCTGATAGATATACTTTTACTTGAATAAAAACATGAGTAACATTTGTGCTAAACAAATATTTCTTTTCTTTTGCAGACCAGATAATATATCACGTTTCATGAAAACAGTTCCAAAGATGATACACTCAGCTGTGGAGTCATCTAGGGCCCTAAGACAAATGCAATCTTGAGCGTAATATCATGAGACACCAGAATTTTAAGATAGGCAAATTTGGTCTTATGTAACAGACTAAATTATGCCCTTTAAGCTTCAGAAGGAGGCAAAGGTACAGACAGTGAGAAAGAAACGCGTTGACATGGTCTCGTTGTCTACATTCAAGAACTTAAACTTAGGAATTGTAAGAAACCTCCCTCGATTTTAGGAAAGCTTTCGTTTTCGACTAAAGTATGGAGTCTCATCCTCCCAAGCAAAAAAGAAAATCCCTTCAAACCACCAATGGTCCTCTTTACACTTTGGAATCAACGGCCTCAGGATTTCTCTATCTGTGGATTTTCCCTTAACTGTAAACTTTCTGAAAATGTGCCAGCTTGTTTCCCCTCAGGTTTATGGAATTTCTTAATTCAATAGCCGTGTGTACTATCTTTTTTACCATTTTCATTCTGAATTCGCACATCGTTCAGATGAAAATGTGAATTTGGAAGTATATAGGTTATTTTTGTAAGGTATTTAAATATACCACTGGCATAAAATTTTTTTTTTTAATACGCTTCACAAGCAAGAGTTAACTTTTAAATTGGATTTTGTCTCCTAAGTGCACAGTAGTACTTTTAAATAGATATAAGATATGTATTTTTCCTAATTTTGCACATGCAAGTTAGACTAGGTATTTTGAAGTCGCGATTTTTTTTTGTCAAATATTACTTGCCAACAATTTCCTCATGTTGCATTGCGGATAAGCTGTGAAAAATAATTAAACCGTTTCAGTGTTTTAAACATCTCTTACGACTGGATAAATTAATTTTCTTGGAAACGAGTTATCTTTAGAAGTGATTAGTAGAGTGATTTTAAATCTTAGAAAAACTTACATGGCGTGTGTCCGGAAAAAGAAGAAAATATTGTAATCTGAGGTAACTATTATCTAAAAATCGAAGCAACTCCTGCAGCACTTGATGTATCGTCAGATTATCTATCAAGGAAACCTAAAAAAACTAAGAAGTTATTGGTTTTATATTGGTAATTTTAAAGTACAAGATGTTATGCAATTAGTCGAACCGAGATAAACTTAAGTAAACATATGAAAATGGGTAACTAGATGACTGACTTAACGAGTAATTGATTTTAGCGTAAAGTCTATGGCTCTATACTAGCCAATGAATGCTCTAATAAATATACATGAGTAATACCGGTATGTATACATAGCCATTGCTAGTGGAAATTCGTCCAGCAATGGTTGAGGAAATAAGAGACACTTGTTAATCATTTTCCGTCATTCTGGCTCACAAAAACAATCCATGTGGAATAAGCTAAGGGCAGAGCATAAACCATCATCCCTAGAAACTTGCATTACTACGGAACATGTAGGGATAGTGTTGTCAATATGCATTTGCAAATATAGACTGACATACACACATACATACTATACTCATACGCTACTGAATACTTTGGACCATTTTGATGTTACAAGTTTTTGGAAACAGTTTCATATTTTCTGTATAGCTTGTGTATAGTTGCATATGGTGACCAGATACAACAGGTCACTATATTTTCGCGTATCATTGGTACTGGACTCACTCCTATTTCACGCTATTTCTTGACAACGGGAAAACTAGTTTCAGCGCTTCTTGCGTCATCATCAGTACACAAAACATTTCATAATAACGGGATAAGCATTAATATCTTAAAGAAGTATATAGGCTACTTAACACAAGAGGACTGTAAAAATCAAAAGTACAGAATAACTCCCTGTCTATATCTAGCACAAAGGATTTTTGAACGAACACTTATTTAAGCATTTTAAAAAATAGTCAACATTTTTTAGCACGCAGATGAAATTATAATATCTACATTCTCAGACTGATGAAAGTTTCCAAGTATTTCAAAACAAAAACATCAGATATCTTCTGAAATGTAGCTCATTTAGGCTATTAAGATTTATTTTTTTTGTCGGTATAATAGGCCCTTAAATTGTCGTTATCGACATAGAATTCGGTGACTGCTGTTCTTCCCGTCTGCAAGCATTTTGCCTCAGTATTCGAATATCTGAAAAAGGGGTAAATAGTGGGTGACTAATAAGGGATATTGTTCTCTGGAAAGATTGGAGACCAAGCAAATGGTGTAAAAGATGTTTAATTCGAAGTGGTAGGAGGGAAGAGGAGAGGAAGACCTAGAAACTACTCAATAGAAGGTGTGGAAGACGAATTAGAAAATGTGGCCCTTAATGTTCGGGATATACGAAAGTGTGTGCAAGGCAGAGGTGAGTGGCACAATGTGAGTGAGTGTTCGACGTGCTGCTGCTATCTTTTTTCAGATATATGAAGCTGCATGGGGGATTCATTTGTAACGTCACGTTTAAGTAAACACTGTATATTTCATTATGCATAGCTTAACATTTGACTTGTTTTCTCGGTAATGCCCTTTGTCACTTCCATCTTTGCAGGTTCATTTCAACAAATGTCTTTAAAAATGCACGTGGGCACTGGATTCATTGACTATATGAATAAAAATGTCGTTGCAACTATCAAGGTCTTCGAGAACCGGCCATCCACGATAAAGAGGCCACCAACCAAACAGTCTTCTCACGCTGTTACAAATACTTTCATATTGCCAGACGCATGGCATACATCGTGAATAAAGGAAAAAAACAAAGATTAATGGGTCGTTAGGCCTACAGTTTCAGCTCCCTGGCTCCTCGTTGCTCACTATACAAAGCTGTTATGGCCACTTTCTACTTTCGGGGATAAATTCCGAGCTAAGGCTGTCGCCTTGTTCACGGGGTAAGTGCGCCAGTATATTTTTTATGGCTCTTTGTATGATTTGATATTGACACCTTTCGCTGCTGCGTTCGCTCCTCATCTGGTGTATCTTTTATACTTCTTCTTAACAGCTATGGGTTGGAATTACGAGTATTTCGAGTCAACTGCTGCTTTGCTACTTGCACTTTTATATATCGAACTGCTCCAAAATAACTATCTTGTTTTTTTATGTTGGCAAATAGTCTGTTGAGTTAAAAGCCACAGTAATATAAATGAGAGACTGTATATTTCCAAAATACAAAAAAGGGGTTAAAAAAAAAAAGACAGTCGTTAAGAAGATCGCAAAGGTTGGCTGACAGACACGGGAAACATTGCATGACCGCTATATTCACGCCGTAATAATTTTCGATGGTTTCCTGGACTGTCACAAAAATTTTTTTTCAATTTCTCCTTTTAAGAAAAACATGTATTTTTATTCAGCTGGCTGAAGAGGACCGTTGTGCAAACGGTCGAAAGCTCCCCCCACCTCCCAAAACCCTTTTTAACCCATTTTTGTATTTTGGAAAAATACTGTCTAACATTTACATTATTGTGGCTTTTTACTCTTTACTTCCGGTCAGAATATAGTGAATCACCACAGAAATAGTCTGTTATTGTAGAAATATTTAAAGCTCGCATTCCCGCTTTCCATCCCTTACTTTCAAAGTTACATTTCATTATCTAGATGATGAAACAGCGTATTAATCTTTTTGCTTCGCGAGCAAACGACGATAGCCTGAAAACTTTGCATCCTAACATGAAATGATTTTTATACCAGTATAAAATTAATTCTTATTGCTTAGTTTTCAATGAACCACAGCTGTCGGATACATGAATTTTCTTCTCTGAAATCATGATTTATATTACTATTCTGGTATGTCTGGTATTGGCGGAGGAGGATCTAATGGTGATTTAATACCCTTAACTTAAACCTCCGTTCGTTTGAAAGCTTAGCTCATACAACAATTGATGCAATTCAAGTGTGTATATTGGGACTATGAATAAAATGACGCGTATAAAGCGGAAACAAGGCAATTTGTTTTATTACTCGAAGCTAAAATGGTCAAAATTTACGATGCTCGATTTTTCACGCTCTAGAGACAAAGTCCAAACTCACAGAAGAGCTATAACCTTGTGCATAAATATCTAACTTACGTACCAATCTGACATCTATTCTGTGTATACAATATTCAAATTCCAGAAAGCGCAGCATTACACGCGGGATATCACATGTCCACACTGTATTTATTTTTGCTTACATACTTTTGTCTGAATTTACTGTATATGTAATGTGTTATATTGTTGAAGGTTTTAGTACAGGATGCCCAAAAAATAAAAAAGGGAATGAAAGCTAAGGTTTTATTGTTAGAAGATTATATACGTATGTACAGTATATACATATATATATATATATATATATACACATACACATATATACACATATATACACACACAATATATATATATATATATATATATATATATATATATATATATGTGTGTGTGTGTGTGTGTGTGTGTGTGTGTGTATGTTTAGTCGGGCGCGTGAATGTGTTTGAGCTAATACAAACAGGCGGAACATAACAACTTCTGGCGCACTTTAAGCGAGGCTGAACGTACGATTTTCAGCTAGGGATTAATATTCCCCCGTTACGGTTCATAACAGTGTTTATCCATTAGTAAGAGAACATTTGCGCCTAATGATAATGGTCCTGAAGAAAAAATACTTTTTAGTATCAACCACTGCGCCATGTTACCTCAATTAGAGGCGCTTTTATAACTGTAAAACGAGGAAAAACTATCATAAATACGTTTAACTGCACAAACACGTCCATCACTCACCCGAAGGATCACCTTAAAGCAAAAGATAAAGAAAAAAATACGGTGGCGTCTCTCCACAATCATGCGATTACCTGCTTTGTTCATCAGATATGTCACGTAAACGAAAAGGACTCTCTCTCTCTCTCTCTCTCTCTCTCTCTCTCTCTCTCTCTCTCTCGATTACCTGCTTTGTTCATCTGTCACGTAAACGAAAAGGAGGACTCTCTCTCTCTCTCTCTCTCTCTCTCTCTCTCTCTCTCTCTCTCTCGCGGTTACCTGCTTTGTTCATCTGTCACGCAAACGAAAAGGACTCTCTCTCTCTCTCTCTCTCTCTCTCTCTCTCTCTCTCTCTCTCGCGATTACCTGCTTTGTTCATCTGTCACGTAAACGAAAGGGACTCCTTCTTCTTCTCTCTCTCTCTTCTCCTTCTCCCTGTGTTGAGTCTGGCCGTTACAGCTAGTAACAATCATGAACTGAGGGAATATATTGAGATTGGAGGAGGGCTCATCAAGGAATGGAACGAAGAGGCTATTGTTTGGAAAGTGAATTGTGGGTCATCTCACACACAAGGAATAATTGGAACACTGTAAAGGATGAGGGGTTGGGAGGGAGGGGGATACGAGACGGCGGGGTGCGGGGGGAGGTGGCTGTGGGGTAACAGAGAGAGGAGAAAGGGAAGGAGGGGAGACAGAGTAAAGGAAAACGAGTCTTTATAAGCAGCAACACCTTTTCGGGACCCTCTGGTACTGGAAAGCTTGAGATAAGAAACACTTCTTCTCTCTCTCTCTCTCTCTCTCTCTCTCTCTCTCTCTCTCTCTCTCTCTCTCTCTCTCTCTCTCTCATCTTTTCAGCAAACGAATACACTTATTTATAACCTGCATAAGCATGCACACAAACAAGGAATTAAGTTTTTGTACTAATTAACGATGTCGAAGTAAAGGAAAACAAAAATGCAAAATGAAGCACAGCAAACATTACTCTAATTACAGCTCTGAGACTATTGCGGGGCTTCCACAAATTTTATTTCTTTATATATATATATATATATATATATATATATATATATATATATATATATATATTGTATGTATATGTGTATGTACACATACATATATACATACATATATGTATATGTATATATGTGTGTACGTACACACACATACACACATTATATATATATATATATATATATATATATATATATATATATATATATATATATATATATATATATATATATATATATATATATATAATTCCTGAGATCGATCTTCAGGTTTAAAGAGTTTTAGTCCCATTTCCTGAAAAACCCATTGCTATTTTGTTGGCATGAGCAGTAAATTAGGGAACTGATATTTAGTGCCTTCTTGTGTCACCCTCTCTGAGGGGAGAAAGACGCCGGGTAAAAATAGAACGCGTGTGTAGTTACTGATTCAATAATATTGCCTCTTCCACTTTATATAAAATCCCTGAATGATCGTAATACAAAAGACAATTTCCTATACCTAAGCAAATTGTATAAATTCCTGACGATCAATCAAAACAAAACCTTTTGGAAGTGAATTCAAGTACCTCTGAGTGTGAAAAAACTAATGAAATGAATATAAAACACTTAGGAGTGCCACCTGATTTGAATATTCTTGAACGGGAACTTACTGAAATGAACTTCATTCTGTCGCAGAGCAACAGGGATCATTGATTTCATTTCATGGAAAGCGTAAATGGGACACTGAAAGCTCTATCAGCAATCTAGATGGAAGTAATTGGCCTTATAAAAATGGATTGAATTAAAAACCTAAATTCCACCTGAGAGCAGAGTTCATTGCAGGTCATCGACGTGTGTCCTTTTTTATACTCAGCATATCAAGATCACTAATGCTATTGCCTCATCGTTGGCCAATGGCCCTCTAATCCTTATGGCACCCGGAAGATCTTCAATTGAAGCGGATAAGATTAATTTGAGAGGGACAATGTAGAAAATGACTGGAAATCGGTATAAAAAATATGCTGAATAGCCTTAACTCTAAACCCTTCTTAAAACTAATGAAATCAATACGATTGCAACATTAATCATCCTTTACTCCTTTGGAAGTATAGAAAGGCTTACGTATGGCAACCTGTTACATTTCATTTAATTAGTCACATTTTCTCATTTAACTCGAGTTTTGACACTGAATGGCTCTGGTAATCAGCCACGGAGACAGACGCGCTGACGTATCTGTAAAAAGATTACGGTGTGCTCTGCGTTCTGAAGTGTCTACAAGGCTAGGATCATAATTAGTGACCATAAAAACCCATTATGGCAATCTTAAACCCGTGATTACCCACATTTTTCGAGCTTCTTTCCCACGAGGCGACTGGCCCCATTTCTGTTGTTTCTTCGCCATTACACTGATGTTCCATTCCGCTGTATTAACGTGAAGAGTTTCGCAACAACAATATCTCTGTATGTGTTCACTTATTTTTCCTTTTTTGTCAGTTAGCCTATTTTCATTTGTCTCTTTTCACGAGTGATTCTGTATTTTTTTTTTTTTTTTTTTTTTGTGGATAAAGTCTTGGCATGGCGTCTCCCTAGTTAGCGGTTCAAATTATTATTATTATTATTATTATTATTATTATTATTATTATTAAAAGTATTATGATGTCACTGTCAATATTTATTTATACAGTGACACATTGATGTTTCTGTCAATATTTATTTACTCATGACATAATGAGATTTTTGTCAAAATTTTATTGACTCATATTAATAATTATTATTTTTATCAAAATTATTATTATTATTATTATTATTATTATTATTATTATTATTATTATTATTATTATTATTATTATTATTATTATTATTATTATACGCCTTTGTTTTACCTTCTTTTAAAGCGTCTCTCTGTCTGACAAAATCTTGAAAAACGTTTTAGGGTAAAAGTGTAAAATGGTGAATAACTAAAACTGCAAATGCCATGAGAGGTAATTAGAAAGTTAATGACATACGTTTCATGGAGAGTAAAAACAACTGAGGATTAAAAAGTTAATGAATGGTTAAAAGCCAGGGGCATTTCAGACGGGATTGCAAAAATTAAGTTAATTATACTTTAGTTTAACCAGACCACTGCGCTGATTAACAGCTCTCCTAGGACTGGCCCGAAGGATTAGATTTATTCTACGTGGCTAAGAACCAACTGGTTACCTAGCAACGGGACCTACAGCTTATTGTGGAATCCGAACCACGTTATACCGAGAAATGAATTTCTATCACCAGAAATAAATTCCCCTAATTCTTCATTGGCCGGTCGGAGACTCGAACGCGGGCCCAGCAGAATGCTAGCCAAGAACTATACCGACCCGTCCAACGAGGAACTAGACGGGAGTGCAGATGTTGGGCAACGGGCAAACCACAATTTTGAGAAACACCTTTCTAGAAGTTGTGGTAATCGGTGTTCTTGATATTTCATGATTAATCGGGCGTTAGAAAACACGCCGTTTACTTTTATGTAAATTCCAAAATCTCTAAAATGTCACTTCGAGTATTAGTTAACGCATTAATTGATAGAATGTCATCTAAAATAAAATGAAAAGTTCAAAATGCTGATCACTGCAGAACTACGATAACAGTCACTCCGGACGTGAATACCAACCGTAATTCGCATTCTTAACAGATTACCTTTAACTGCTGGTCTGATTAAGGAATGTAGGTAATATTTAATCAACATCATCAATGATGATGTATATATATATATATATATATATATATATATATATATATATATATATATATATATATATATATATATATATATATATATATATATATATATATATATATATATATATTATATATATATATATATATATATATATATATATATATATATATATATATATATATAAAATATGTATATATATATATATATATGTGTGTGTGTATCTGATGGCAAAAGGGATTAATAGATATCGCACTTCATAAAAGAAAGTGTTAAGGATTAAAAGCCCACTTTATTAAGAGAATTGAAGAGTCAATTGCGCATAACTATTAGATAAATTGTCAGCTAAACGAATCAATCGCCAACTATTACAACCGGTGTCTCACAACATTCCATTCTGTTAGAACACAGCCATATTGTTTTACTGGGAGCAGATTATTTCATCTAGGCTTTTATCGCTTGGAGAGATGGCCCTGGCAGTTCGAATTTAATAACGAAATGTTTCATAGTTGCTCGCTAGTGAAGTGTCATATTCAAAAAGTCGTAACTTATCAATAAATGACAATAAATGCAAAGCGCGTTTCGGGCTGATACCTTTGATATCCGCTTTCGTCGCTTTATCCCGTGCAGCTAAAAACGCTTCTTCAGTATTTTCGTGCAGCGTTTGTGCGAACTCTGTTGGGACTGTGTGCGCGTCTGCAGGCACGGGGGGAAAACATATTCTGATTTGACGTTTTACGGTTCTGAAAGACAATGAGACACATTGAGATGATGAAGATAGTATGTCAAAAGTTTATGTATGTATGTATATATAAAGGATAATGACAGGACAGCAAATCAGTCAGATATATCAAGAATTGAGGGCAGTGGAAACTATGCTTATGTACAATTTTTTTAAAGGGGCTTTTGAATAATTTATATGTATTTATAATTCACAATATTTATTCTTTTATTGCAGCCCTGAGACTAGTTGTCTTGAAACGTCGGCACAAATAATGATGATTTTATGTGTGTGTGTGTATATATATATATATATATATATATATATATATATATATATATATATATATATATATATATATATATATATATATATATATATATATATATATATATATATATATATATAATGTTTATATATATGTATGTATATTATACACACACATATATTATATATAAGCTATATATATATACACAAACATATATATATAAATATATATATATATATATATATATATATATATATATATATATATATATATATATATATATATATGTGTGTGTGTTTGTGTGTGCAGATAAAAATAGTCAGATAAGAAAGAGAGAGAGAGAGAGAGAGAGAGAGAGAGAGAGAGAGAGAGAGAGAGAGAGAGAGACAATATAATTATACCGTGACATAAAGGCGTCATAATGTTATTCGCACCACCGCTAGGCCTATCTGTAAAAACGCCCCCTAGCCTGCAGGCATGGATTATGGGTCTCCTTCATAAATAATTGCTCAGGCTCTTGGGTGTGGTTATGAAACCTATAATCAGAGGATCCAGTTTCCAATAAATCGTATTACTTGGCGTTATCGATGGGAAACTCCATGTATGGGTTAATTGCTAACACGCATGAGAACACGGCGCTTTGCCCTCCCCTACTCTCTTCTCCCATGTATGTTTCGAAGCCTTTTTCTCATTCAGCTATAATTATTCCTCCTCCTTTAACTCTGCTTAACTTCTTTTTTTTTTTATTCGTAGATATTCTACTCTTGGGTCTTGTCATACAAGTTTTCATTACTCTGTCTACGTTTTAACTTTCTCATCTACACCACAATCGCCTTTCTTATTCTCTCTCTCTCTCTCTCTCTCTCTCTCTCTCTCTCTCTCTCTCTCTCTCTCTCTCTCTCTCTTCTCGTCTTTTCCTCATCTTCCTTCTTCCTCAGTTTATTCATTTGTTATACAATCCTTTCTACCTCAAATAATCATGTTACTATTTCAAAAGAACCACGATTCTGCAGTCCTGCCTACAACACTTCCATCTCCAAGTTAGAAAGACATCACCTTTGATGTGCCTTATTCGAAGAAGTTTTTATACATCAAATGAACAGCAAGTTGATCGTGAGTGTTGCAGGTCGAAATTCATGGCATTATAACATTACATTAGTTACTAAGGTTGTTTACCAATTCAGAATATGTATTCTATTGAATATGCGTGAACAAAGCATATATATATATATATATATATATATATATATATATATATATATATATATATATATATATATATAGATAGATATATTATCTTACTGAATATATATAAACGATAGAATATATTATATTACTATATATATATATATATATATATATATATATATATATATATATATATATATATATATATATATATATATATATATATATATAAAGATTGACTATGTTATTCTTTATGATCCCTTCTTCATTGTTTTTCATATCACAGAATCAATCAGAAATTGGTGTGAGTCTAGAATTATAAATAAATGTAGATCTAATTATGAATTCATAGACATTCCATATTTATTTATAATTCTGGAATCTCGCACCAATTTCGAACTGACTCTGCAATGTGAAAAACAAAGTAAAAGAGACAATAAAGAATAACAGAATCAAAGTTCAAGACAATAGAGAGAGAGAGAGAGAGAGAGAGAGAGAGAGAGAGAGAGAGAGAGAGAGAGAGAGAGAGAGAGAGAGAGAGAGACCTTGTGGTTGGAGTGATTTTTATCAAGCCAGTGGTGGTAAGCCCGAATTCGGTTAACAAGAACAGAGCCACTTCACGGCCGACGTGATCATTAGTTATCTATTTTCCTTATTAAGATTATAAATACTTCGTTTATAAATGAGAGGTGGAACCAAATGTGATAACAATCAAGTGTGGCAGAGATCACTGTTAGCAAATTCCTTCAGTCTTCTGAAAGAAGTAAATCGTTTTATAATTTATGGCTTAAATCATGCAGTACCGTTGCTAGCGTGATTTCTGTTTTTTTT
>NC_089751.1:29942860-29970360 GCF_040412425.1 Macrobrachium rosenbergii | reverse complement strand
CGTATTTGCTTAAAACCTTCCAGAGAAAAGGATTTTAGTCTGAATCATGTGAAACGAAGCAGCTAAGTATAAGGGAGCTGTCTCAGTTGTTTAAAACTGCAAAAAAATGTAAATATACATATATATATATATATATATATATATATATATATATATATATATATATATATATATATATATATATATATTCCCATTTGATTATAGAAAAATATAGTATTGCCAGAAAGATAATATGATACGGCATCAGAAACAGTTTTCAAAAACAAGTTCTGCGTGTTTATTCTAATTTCTGTATCGTTGTTTCATCGTAATACATTTTGATCTATTCATTAAATTATTAGTTATTTTTTTTATTTTTAATATCTCTTCTTTCTGTACTTCCCTTTACCTGCTCTTACTTCCTAATGAGCATCATATTCTTTGGAAGCTTGAATTGTAAGTCAACTGCTCCTGTGGAACTCATAAAGTTCTCCTTATAATATCTTCAAAGTAAAGTCAACTAAAAGTATGGTATGTCGAAGGCCCAAATAAACAGTAATCAGATCTGAATGTACGAATCGAATGTATTTTGTTTCTTAACTCTCGGTGTTTTGATAGTAGTTGCACCATGTAAAAATGAAATAAGTACTGCGGATAGGTGTACTGAGTTCCAGCTGAAAGTGTTAAATGTCACCAGACTAGAGATCTCGTTTGTAAATAAGTTGAGTGTTAGATTATCCTTCCGGACTGATGAGGTCAAAAGCATAAAACCCCATGCAATTTTAACCAGAAAGTTGCTACTGGCTGCATATACACACGTATAATATATATATATATATATATATATATATATATATATATATATATATATATATATATATATATATATATATATATATATATATATATATATATATATATATATATATATATATATATATATATATATATATATATATTATATATATACATACACACACACACACACACACACACACACATATATATATATATATATATATATATATATATATATATATATATATATATATATATATATATATATATATATATGCAATTAGTATTTCAGTAGAAGTGGGTCACCTGGTTTTACCCTTCTTACTGCCAGAAGAAGTTGCTAGTTAAATGTGCCCATCACAAATAAGTGTACACCAGGTAGGCAGTATTCTGCTTTGAACACCAGAGACTCAATGAATAATCTCGGAATGTACATGGAATTCTGAACTTTGATCTAGATAATCGTCCTTTGAATATTAAGGCATTGAGTAATAAATGGTTCCCGTGCTTTTGTAAATCACACTACCTACAGCGCTGCCCTAGCGAATAACGACTCAGAAGAGCGATGTCAATGTTGAACCTATAATATCTGTGAATCTTTCCTCATCCATACCACTGTCCCTATGCTAATGGGTCTGTTGCCTCGATGCATCTTCTCCACCTATTCCTATCTACAGCAACTTCCTCTGCTAAGCCCTTCTTCTCCAAATCCTCTTTCATCTCATCACGCCATCTAATCCTTGGCCCCCTTCTTGACCTTTTACCCCTAACAGGTTCCACCTAAGTCCTCTTCACTCCTTCCCCAACAACTCATCCCTACTATAAGCCCATGCCATCTCAGTTTCGACTCGCTTATATCAGCAATCTTTACCATTAGGGCGCTTCTGGCACTTCTCCTAATTTCTTCATCTCCAGCCTTTCACGTAGCGAGACCCGAAAATCCACTTCAGTATCCTCATTTCTGTTCCGCCCTCCCTCTTAATGCCCATGTTTCTGAACAAAATATCATCATTGATCTGATTGTGGTGTAATAGATGTTTATTTTCAGTTTATCTAGCATCCTTTCATCACGCGGCAACCCTGCCTGCCACCTCCATTCATTTCCCCCAAGATTCTACCCGCTTTAAATCTACGACTCCTAACTTTATAAATAATCTAGCTCCGCCTTGGCTGTTGGGCACCATAACCTAAATTTTACCCATATTCAGGAGATTCGTACCACCATCTTACCCTTCTTGGTAATTTCTGCAGATCATCTGCATACAGTAATTCCCACAGATTTTCATTCCTAGTCCACTAACTCAACAAATCTGTACCCAATACATACAGAAATGGGCAAAGTGGTGATCCTTAATGTAAACCAACGCTTCAAAAATTTCTCTCCTTGTTCTATTCTGCATCATCTCAAACAACATGACCAACTTTTCTGATGGAAGATCAAATATATTGGAAAAGTTGGATTTTTTAATGTCTGAAGTTATGGAAATGAAGAAAAGAACAACCTATCAGAACAGGAAAGAGACATGGGAAAATCCTTATTATTACCTATATCAGATAATGGGGATAACACGCAAACCATCAAAGTGATGAATGCACAGGGTTTAGTTTGAGTAACTCAGAAAGAAAAATAGAGTTCTTAGAAGAACTAACCCAAACTGAAAAAATAGATATATAATGAATATAAGTGAAATCTGGTACTCTCAAGAGGCTGGTAATGATGATCAGATAAAGGGTTTCCAAACTTACAGATCAGACAGACAAAATAGGAATCAAGGGGGAACCGCAATATATGGGAGAGACATAAATCAAGGAAAAATCTGTGAGAAATATAGTAACACAAAATGTGAATTAATAGCCGTAGAATTTGTATTTGAAAAATTAGTAAACATCGTAATATACAGACCCCCTAATACCAAAGAGTTTGACATAATAACAGACAAATTAGATGATATATGTAGAAATCACAAAGAATGGAATATACTCCTATCCAGAGACTTTAACTTTCCTTTCGTAGATTGGAAAGAACGAATAGGAGATTGTGGTTGTATTTATACATACAAAAAAGAGAGTAATGGTAGCGCAGAAGATAAAGAGGCAATTTGAAAAGCTATTAGATATGCTACTAGAACATAACATCCAGCATATAAATCACCTGCCAACAAGAAAGGATAATATTTTAGACCTAGTATTTGTGAATGGGGTGAATTATGTTAAAGATATAATAGTATATAATACGAGTATTTCAGACCATAATGTCATAGAATTAACAGTCCATTCCAAAGCAAGTGAAAACAGAGATAAGCAAGAGACGAAAAAATGGAAAGGATATGGAAAATACAATTTCTATAGTAGGAATACAAAATGGTCAGAAATAAATGAAGAATTAAACAAAGACTGGGAAAACATATTCGCAAGTGATAATATACAGGTAAATACGGAAATATTATATAAAATATTAGAGAAAATAGTGGATAAATATATACCGAAGAAGAAAAGTAAACATTAGTCATGCATACCAAGAGACAGAAGGATCCTGTTCCAGAAAATCAGAAAGTGAAAAAAAGCTCTTGTAAAAGAAAAGAATGCATGGAAAGTAATGGAACTAAAAAGTAAGATAGAAAATGCAGAACAAAAGATTATACAATCAAAAGAAAATGAAAAATGGGACCTAGAAGAAAAGACCCTACAAAATATCAACCAAAACCCCAAATTTTTTTACTCATATGCGAAAAAGATGAATAAAAGAAGAGTAGAAATAGGCTCTCTAATAACTGAAGGGCGATTAACGAATGAAAAAAAGGAAATATGTAACATATTAGCAGAAAGATATGAGTGAATTTACACCCAGAATTGATAATGAAGATAATGATACAGAAATAAGAGATGAAAATAGTGAATATTTATCAGACATGGATATTACTGAAGCTGATATTGTGCAGGCTATTAATGAAATTAAAAATGGATCAGCAGCCAGACCAGACGGCATCCCTGCCATTTTGTTAAAGAAAGTGGTTCATTCAATCGCAAAGCCGCTCGCAATATTATTAAGACAAAGTGTAGATACAAGCAAAATTTATGATGAGTATAAATTAGCATATATTACCCCTATTTTCATAAGTGGATCAAGACTAGAGGGAAGTAATTATAGGCCTGTGAGTCTGACATCTCATATTATGATAGTGTATGGAAGGGTAATGAAGAAAAATATAATGAAACATTTAATGAAAAATAGTTTGTTTAATGTAGGAGAACATGGTTTTGTACCCCAAAAAAGTACACAAACCCAACTGTTAGTCCACCATGAAAGCATATGAGGCGTCCACTAGAATAACCAGGTTTGGCCACATTTTAAAAAAGCGAGAAAATCGTGTTCAAAGTTTTAAAACTTAGAAATGCCATAGCAACATTATTATTTGTTTCTCAGAAAAAATGTTTATATGAAAATTGTTGAAAATTTACTGTACTTGAACACTAGGGTAGTAAAAAAAATTAGACTTTACAACTTTTGCTACTAGAAGCTAGAAAGTAGCAATAACTGAATGTGCTATGGCATTTTTAAGCATTTGAAACATTTTGAACATGGTTTTTCACCACTTATATACTCGACAGGTAACTTTCCGATTGAGAATTTGTTGGTTGGTAATAGTAAATTGGTTTATGTAGCCCAGATACAATTTTCGGAATGTTCATTAGCTACTAGAAGTGTCTTAAGTGACACCAACAAGTAGCAAATTCAGATATTAATTTACTTTTGTGAATTTATGTGCATAATAGGAGCCCCAAACTCAAAAAATGTAATGTTGTAGACACATTTCCCTTCCCAGAGAGTTAATGTGGTAAGAATTTCCTACTACTTGCTACTAGTAGCAAGTAGTAAGAAATCGGCAAGAAGATTGTTATTCCAAAAAAAAATTCAATTAAAACAATTTGTACAGGTACAAAAAACAACATAGTATAATAATACATGCTCAGTTTGGGTGTTTGTGCATGACTGCTACTCGCTACTTATTCCTTCTAGTAGGCATTAATAGCAAAAAACGAGTCCAAGTCGTCAAAACAACAAAACAAAGTCATAATGAATGAGTATCAGGTAAGTGCAACAATTTTCCTTAATACTAACAGTAAGTGTTTGTTAGTATTGTTTTTTGTTACTAGTAGCTAGTAGGTATCACTAATAATAATTCCAAGTTGGAGATAATTCAACTCTACTAGTCACACGTAAGTTAAAAATTGTCTTTTGGTACAAGTATGCAGCAGCAGTCCAGTCTTGCAACAATGTAACAGTAATAAAAGTAAACAAGCAAAAAATAATATCAATATTACAAAATATTAAACAGTAATAAAAGACAAGCAAAAAAATAAGAATACTAATGCAAAAAAAATTACATTAAACTATTTACCTGTACCTATGAAAGACTCCATCTTCCGGACCCCCAAAACCCCCAAAATAACCTAGGAATTTTATTGTCAACACTTACCATCCTCTTTTTCTTAGAGTGTCTTGTTCTCGAAGTCCAGTTTCGGTCCATGGTTGTCAACAAGTGGGCAGGCAGGGAAGGACTAGTCGTTGTTAGTCACTGTCCTCCTCTTCTTCTTCGACCTCAGTATTAGGATCTGGGTTGAAGATTACAGAGGCCTCAGTAAGAAGGTCGTTGCCTGGATTTTCTTCATCTTCTGACAATTCATCATCAGACTCGACATCGTCATCATCCTTGCCTTCATCAGGAGACATGGCATGAATTGCAGCCTGCCTGTCAAGCAATTCAGTGAACCATGCCAGTGCTTCGGGGTCAGGAATCATGCAGAGAATGGACCTTAGACTCTTTATCTTCTTCTTCATCTTCCTTTTTGTTGGGTATTTAAAGGCGAGGGGGGCACTGGCTATCAACAATGCTTCATCTTGAGGTGGCCTTCCACGGCCCTGTGGCTTGGAAGGCTGTCGACCCTTATGTAAGTCGATGTAATTCATGTCTACATCTTGAAACTTGGGGTATGCCCAAACCTGGTTATTCCAGTGCACGCCTCATATATAAAAATATGATAAACAAAAAAGATACAGATGTGGTTTACCTAGACTTTGCAAAAGCTTTTGACAAGGTAGACCATAATATATTAGCGAAAAAAATTAAAAAACATAATATTGTGGACAAAGTAGGAAGATGGATAAAAGAATTTTTGCAAACCAAAAAACAGATAGTGATTGCAAACGACGAGAAATCGGATGAAGCTAAGGTAATATCCAGTGTGCCACAAGGTACGGTGTTAGCTGCATTGCTGTTTATTATTATGATTGCAGACATAGACAGTAATGTTAAGGTCTTGGTAGTGAAAAGTTTCGCCGACGACACAAGAATAAGTAGAAAAATTACTTGTGATGAAGATAGGAACTTGCTACAGAGAGACCTAAACAAAACATATGAATGGGCAGAGGTAAATAGGATGGTATTTAACTCTGATAAATTTGAATCAATAAATTATGGTGATAAAGAAGGAATGCTATAGGCCAATATGCATAGGCCTATAGAGGACCTAATAACGAGACAATCACAAATAAGGAAGCAGTTAAAGACCTTGGTGTGATGTTGAATAGGAATATGTTACGCAATGATCAAATAGCAATACTATTGGCAAAATGCAAAGCAAAAATGGGAATGTTGTTCCGGCACTTCAAAACAAGAAAAGCCGAACACATGATTATGCTTTATAAAACGTATGTACGTAGTCCACTTGAATATTGCAATATAATATGGTACCCACTCTACCAAAAGGAGATTGCACAAATAGAGAATGTACAAAGGTCCTTTACAGCTAGAATAGAAGTTAAGGACCTTGACTACTGGGAAAGATTACAATTCTTAAATTTATATAGTCTCGAAAGGAGAAGAGAACGCTACATGATAATACACGCATGGAAACAGATAGAAGGAATTACCGAAAACATCATGGAGCTAAAAATATCAGAAAGAGCAAGCAGAGGTAGATTAATAGTGCCCAAAACTATACCAGGAAAACTAGGAAAAGCACATAGGACATTAATCCACCACGCACCAGCATCGATAATGCAGTGTCTACTCAATGCATTACCAGCTCATCTGAGGAACATCAGGAGTGAGCATAGATGTGTTTAAGAATAAGCTCGACAGATATCTAAGATGCATCCCATACCATCCAAGATTGGAAGATGTAAAATATACTGGAAGATGCATTAGCAATTCTCTGGTAGACATCAGAGGTGCCTCACACTGAGGGACCTGGGGCAACCCGAACAAACTGTAAGGTCTGTAAGGTCTTAAACACTGAAACACTATCTCCCTTATTATTCTGTCAAATGCCTCCCTTGGTCTATAAAAGCACAGTTTAGACTCTGAGTGCCTTCCAGCCTCTTTTCCTGTAATTGTGTTATGATGAAAATAGCGTCAACTGTATCTCTCCCTCTAATGAAAACATACTGCTGCTCACCAATCTTCACAATTGCTCCTAATCTCTTATATGGTACTCTTTCAAAAACTATCATTCCTCTATAGTTACTACACTCAATAATATCTCCTATCTTTTTAAGCACATTAACCATCAGACTTTCTTTCTAGTCATTTAGCAACACTTCCACTTCCCAGATTACCCTTAACAGTTTTAATATAATTTTTTCACCCTCTATACCGAATACCTTCAACATTTCAATTTGCACCTCTGATGTAAAATTAAAATCCCTAAGCCGCGAAGTTCGCATAAGATGAATCTCAGATGTGCACATTACAGTTTCACAACAAAAGCTTGAAAATTACATAATAAGGAGCTTTAAACTTTGGTACATGAGTCACCATGACTTAGCATCAAGTTTTTTACTTCAAGGCCTAAAGTCAGTGTGCCACGTTATTCCAAAAATATAAACGGAATAATAATGTAATTATAGACTTCAAAGTTTATGAGAGCCATGCGCTGGTGGTGTTATGCAGAGAGACAGTGCATAATAAAAAAAAAAATCCTTCCTCAGACAGAGCAAACTTCAAATTGACAAGCAAAAGAATCCTGTTTGTGCTTGCAAGCCAAAAAGGAGTTTTGCAGTACTACTACGATATCATGAGAATTATTTGTTTTCGTGTTAAATACACCCTCAAACCATTGCTGCTTGAAAAAGAGCACAGTTGCTTCCGTCATGATAGATTACCTTAACAGGATTAATCATTTTATGCTCTTCTTAAGGGGAGCGCTGACTCCATAAGGTCCCATTATAAAGTAAGTGCTTATAGCTTCCTTATGACTGAAGGGATTTGCTTCAAATTTTTACAACTTAATCTTCAACTAATAATGAAAATTTCCTATATGGGAAATTTAGAAATTCGACTTCAAAGTTAATTTTTTTTTTGCATTTGGCAAAAAGATTTCAAAACTTTTCAAAAATAATATGCAAAAAAATTTTTTACTCTGAAATAAATTTCCCATGTACAAAATCAAGATATATAGTTATACTACACTCTGTAAAAGTTTGATCGAATTTGATTTAGTCTTCTTGGAGTTATAAGCTTTTATTTTTGAAAAAACTAAGTCTTGAGAAAATGGCAAAAGAAAAAAATTTATGGTTATATTGTAATAACTATGAAACTATGACAGAAGGCTGATTTTTGCACAACAACTATTTTGTCATATAAGAAATATGCCCTGAAACTTTCAATATAATGAAATGAATAGAAATGAGCTCTCTCTTGATTTATGTTTCCTAAAATTTGCATACACATAGCCTACACACAAACATATATATAGGCTATACAGTATATGTATATATATATATATATATATATATATATATATATATATATATATATATATATATATATATATATATATATATATATATATATATATATATATATATACACATATATGATATATACACACACACACATATATATATATATATATAATTATTGTAAGTACAAGAAGTCGCTGCACAGCCGACCCTTAATTTGCACTTAGTTATTGAGAGTAGAATTGTCACTGCATGGCCAGTCCCAGCAGATCTAGATATCAAAACAATTAAAGTTATCAACAGTTCGATCTGTCCCTTTCCTTTACTTGAAACAGACAATGAGATGGAATGGTCGAAAGGGGCAAGGATGATAGGCTGGGTGCCACTCCCTTAAGCAGCTTAGCCCAACTAAGCTGCTTAAAATGATATTTTTATGATAAAATAAAGTTTTGTACATACTTACCCGGCAGATATATATATAGCTGTAGTCTCCGACGTTCCGACAGAAATTCAAATTTACGGCACACGCAGACAGGTAGGTGGTGATCTACCATTCCGCCGCTGGGTGGCGGGAATCAGAACCATTCCCATTTTCATTCAGATTTTCTCTTCCACCTGTCTCCTGAGGGGAGGCTGGGCGGGTATTAATCGTATATATCTGCCGGGTAAGTATGTACAAAACTTTATTTTATCATAAAAATATCATTTTGTTCATGAAACTTACCTGTCAGATATATACTTAGCTGATTGGCACCATTGGAGGAGGGCAAGAGACAGCTAAGAACTAAAAAAAAACGGGAAAACAACATATGTTGGCGAATAAACAAAAACCATGGTTCTTACCTGATTGGGCAGAAGACTTCATGGACTGTCTATGAGTCTGCATGCCTCAAGCCTGCTTCTGCTTGACCTAAGAACAGCCCTTCTGGATCATATCAATGGGGATAAAACCCACTTACATGACAGAGCCTGTTATGGATCATGTCAAATGATTAACCCACTTACAAGACAGAGCCCTCTACCTGAATCATATCAATGGGGATCCCTCTTACATGACAGTGCTAGGTAATAAAAATACAAGGAGCTAACAACCAAAACCTGACCACCTGACCAAGCCTAACCTTGTTAGTAATAAAGATAACAAAAAGAAGGACCTGCAACACTCTTTTTCAACCCAACCATAAAAAAAACACAACAAACAATTAAAAAAAATAACACTAAATTAAATAGGATTAGGATGAGCTCCTTGTTCCCAAGATCGAATTATGGAAACGTAAGCTCCTAGAGAGAAGCACTTCTCATAAGTCACACGAACATCTCTCAAATAATGAGAAGCAAACACTGAGTTACATCTCCAGTATGTAGAGTCCACAATAGACTGGAGGGACCAAGACTTGTGGAAAGCTAGAGAAGTAGCAATTGCTCTCACCTCATGAGCATTAACTCTTCAGGAGCTGAAGATGTTCTTCTTTACATGAAAGATGAGCCTCTTTAATAATGTCCTTAATGAAAGAAAGCCTGGGCATTCTTGAAATTGCTCTTGAAGGATCTTGACAGAACACCAAAGACTTTCGGTGTTGCCTCTGAGCTGTTTCTTTCTCTCCAAATAAAGTTTAAGGCTTCTTACTGGACAGAGTGGTGTTCCAGCTCCTGTCCTGAAAGATCCGGAGAGTCCTTTGACCTCAAAACTCCTAGGCCAAGGTTTTGAAGGGTTCTCATTCTTTGCTAAGAAAAAGAGGGCTGAAAGGAGCAGATTGCAGAGTCCTTCTTAAAGCCTACAGAACCTTCTAAGGCTTGTAAGTTCGCTAACTCTTTTGGCCGAAGCAAGAGCAGTTAGAAACAGAGATTTTCTGGTCAAGTCCTGAAGGAGGCAGATTTAGGAGGCTCAAACTTGCTAGACATCAAAAACTTTAGGACCACGTCCAAATTCCAGCTGGGAGGTCTAGGGACTTATTTTTTGAAGTTTCAAAAGACCTTATAAGGTCGTGAAGGTCTTTATCATCCGAGATGTTCAGACCTCTGTGTGAAAGACTGAAGACAGCATGCTCCTATACCCCTTTATGGTGGAACTGCCAGGTTAATTGCTCCTTTTAGGTAGAGAAGGAAATCCGCAATCTCCAAACAGAGGTACTGGAAGAGGAAATTTTCTTAGATCGGCACCATCTCCTGAAAATGACTTCCACTTCGACTGGTAGAGGCGCAAGGAAGAAGATCTTCTAGCTCTGGCGATAGCCTTAGCAGCCTGGTCGAAAATCCCTCTCGCTCTAACCAGTCCTTCGACAGTCTGAAGGCAGTTAGGTTTAGAGCGGGAAGATTTTTGTGAAATCTGTCGAAGTGGGGCTGTTTGAGAAGATCTGCTCTGAGAGGGAGCGACCTGGGAAAATCTATCATCCAGACAGTACCTCTGTGAACCAGTCTCTGGATGGCCAAAAGGGAGCGATCAGGGTGAGCTTGGTGCCCTCTTCTGAACTGAACTTCCTGATTACCTCCCCCATTATCTTGAACGGGAAAAGCGTAGCAGTCTAGACCGTTCCAATCCAGAGAAAGGCCGTCTATAGCTACTGCTCTGGGGTCCGAGAACAGGGAGCAGTAGTTCTCCAACCTCTTGTTCCAATGGGTTGCGAAAAGGTCCATATGAGGTCTCCCCATAGTTTCCAAACCATAGCCTTTCGCAAACCTCCTGATGAAGGGTCCACTCTGTGGGAAGAACTTGATCTTTTCTGCTGAGCAGATCCGCCCTCACATTCCTTTCTCCCTGAACAAATCTGGTGAGAATCGTCACGATGTTTCTCTCCCCGCCCACAACAGAAGGTTCCTTGCTGCAATGTACAGGGAGAAGGAATGTGTCCCTCCTGTTTCCTGATATAAGCCAGGGCTGTGGTGTTGTCGGAGTTGACTAGAACTCTGATCCCTTGACCAGAAGTTCGAATCTGGAAAAGAAGCCAGGTGAATGGCTACCAGCTCTTTGATATTGATGTGCCAGGCCACCTGATCCGTGTCCCAGGTACCTGACACTTCTTCCCCCTAGTGTTGCTCCCCAGCCCGACTGGACGCGTCTGAAAACAACACTAGGCGAGGGCTCTGAAGATTGAGAGAGACCCTTCTGCCAGCTTTACAGGGTCTAACCACCAACGGAGTTGTTCCTTTACCAGAGATGATATTTGGAAGGAATCCGACAAGTCTTGGGACTTGATCCCAGTTGTCTTTCAGAAAGAACTGAAGAGGTCTGAGGTGAAACTTCCCAGAGAAACAAACTGTTCCAGTGATGAAATGGTCCCCAGCAGACTCATCCATTCCCTCACCGAACAACTGTCTTTCTCCAGAAAGTCTGTCACCTTTTAACTAAGGCAGCGTTCCCTTCTTTCCAGGGATGGAAAGGCTCGAAAACCCGCTGAATCCATCCGAATCCCCAGGTAGACAATTTCCTGCTGAGGAATCATCTGAGACTTCTCGAGGTTCACAAGAAGTCCTAGAGATTGGACCAGGTTTAGAGTTGAATGCAAGGTCCTCCAGACAACGGTTCTTTGAACTGGCTCGGATGAGCCAGTCGTCTAGATACAAGCGAAATCCTCACTCCCCTCCAAGTGAAGCCAGTGAGCCACATTCCTGAGAATGGTCGTGAAAACTTGGGGAGCTGTGGAGAGACCGAAACAAAGAGCCCTGAACTGGTACAAGGTTCTTCAGGACCATGAACCTTAGGAACTTCCTGGAGGAGGATGGATGGGGACGTGGAAGTAAGCATCCTGAAGGTCAGGGACACCATCCAATCTCCTTGTCGAAGTGCGATTGATAACCGAAGGCGTCGTCTCCATTTTGAACTTCTTCTTTGACGACAAAGTGTTCAGGAGCTCACGTCCAAGACCTGGTCTCCACCCCCCTGACTGTTTTGGAACCAGAAAAAGACGGTTGTAAAATCCTGAGAGTGAAGATCCAGGACTCGGTTCTATTGCAGACTTTTCTATCATTTCTTCCAGCAGATCTAGAAGAAGGGCTTGTCTCGTCAGGATCCTTGTATCTCGCCGATAACTCCTGGGAGTTGTAGTCAGGGGGTTTCGAAAAAGAAGGGAATCCTGTGCCCCTTCCTCAAAACATTGAGGGACCATTCGTCCGCTCCCTTTTGTGCCCAGGCTTCCGAAAATTTGAGAAGTCTGGCACCTACTGGTGTCTGAGAGGACTTGATCTTCACTTGGACTTCCTTTGGGAAGAAGGGGATCTTCTCTCAGGACCTCGCCTCCTAATAGACCTGGATGAACGAAGAGGGCTCCTGAAAGGGGGCTTCTGTCCTTCTTAGTAAGTAGGCGCAGCAGGTCTCAACCTCTGGAAGATTGAGCCAGAAAGGTCTTGAGAAGCCTTTTCCGACAAAGGCTGGAGAGACTTCCTTTACAGTTTCTTGGGGAAAAGATGGCTCGAAAGAGGGGCACAAGAGGGAAGACCTCTGAAAGGAGAAACTGACTTAGAAAGCGAAATTGCTGAAAACTGACCTCTTCTTAAGAAGGCCAGTGCCGAACATGAGAAGCCAGTCTCCATCGAGCCGTCCTTAACAGCTTTGTCCAGGCAAGACAATACACTGGACAGGTCCTCCAGAGAACTGAATCCTCTTGAAGACTTCTCTTGGCTAAGGCCCCAAGAGACCAGTCCATGAAAGTTGAACACTTCCAGCACTTGAAAAGGCCCTTGAGAAATGGTCCAGTTCAGACAGTCCCCAAGAAGCCTTGGCCGAAGAAAGAAGAGCCTCCTGGACGAATCCACCAGCGAAGAAAAATCGAGCCAGCAGAAGAAGAAGGAAGCTAAGCCAATTCCTCTCCCTAGTCTCATACCACATTCCAGCTCTTCCCGAAAGTCTAGAGGGGGAGGCAAGGAGAAGACAGTCTTGCCTGCATCCTTCTTTCTTCCAGCCACTCTTGAAACCTTTAGAGCTTTCCTCATGGAGAGAGAAGTCTTCATTTTCACAAGAGAGGAAGATTTCTCAGCCTTGGTGCTCGAAGAGCATAGAACCAGGGGAAGGAGGAGAAGAAGGCTTGAGGGAATCTCCATACTCCTGGACTAGTAGAGCTGTCAACCTCTTGTAATCAGAGATTGTGATGTCCTTAGGTGCAGAGTCCTCTGAGATAACGCCTCCAGGCCAGGAGGAGGAGAGAACGTCTAGAGAGAAACAAGGGCATTTAACAGAAGAAGAGCGCCTAGAAGGGAAGAGCCATGTCCACTGGAGAACGATGATCCGGAGGAGCGCCTGCCGAAGCTGACTGGCGCCTGACCGAGAGAGAGCCCTGCTGCTGGATGAGGGCGCCTAACAGACGAAAAGGGAGGCTGGAGAGGAACTTCTTACAAGCTGCGAGCGAGCAGGGCGTCTGACTGAGGCGAGTATCTCCAACTTCTTGAGAGTCCTGAAGAGCATCATGCAGGGATCGGGAATAACGAGAAGCGCCTGGGTGGGCGTCCTGCCGAACGTCAAAACGAGCGAGAAGCAGGAGGGAGGCAAGAAGAGCCTGCCTTGGAGAGAGGCGCCTACCAGGAGCAGGCGCCTACCAGAGAGGAGCGCCTGATCAACCAGCGAGTCACGACGGGCAAGGAGAGCTGCCTGATCAGAGAACGATGAGGGCGACCAGGAGAAGAGCGCCTGGGAGAGAGACGGGCGCCTGAAGGAGAGCGGAGACCAGATCTTTTAGCCTGGAAGGAAAGGGGCGCCTGCTGCTGGTTGGGGCTCCTTAGCAGGAGAAGGGTACGCTTCCTGCATATCTTGGATAAGACGACTTGCTGGGAGAAGAGAGTCTCTTGGAGGACTTAATCGGAAGAAGCAAGAGGGGGAAGGAGACGAACTCTTTGATAAAGAGCCAGCAAGGGGCAGCGAGTTGAGCCTGGGGCCTACCAGGATCTGCTTGGTGGACTCCTGAACACCAGAAGAAGAGGAGGAAGATCTACGAGATCTCTTCTTCGAAACAGGAGAAGATTCTAAGGCGCTCAGGGAGGAGAAGTCAAGCGTCTCCTCTAACGCCTTCCAAGTCCTCTTCAAAGGACGAGATTCCTCAACCGAACTCCAACCACGTTTAGTGGAGAGGACGAAGCAGAAGAAGAGAAACACTTCTTTAAGATCCCTTTTCGCGAGCGATCTAAGGCAGCCTGGGGACGCGTCAACAAGGCGCTGCGAAGGGACGCCTGATCGTTGGGGGTCCTCTTCATCCCCCTTGCGGCTGTCGACATTCCTCCTCCACTGGGTCTGGGAGTTTGGAAGAGGTCTAGGCCTAGGAGGCATGCGGGCCGGGGGACGCCCCCTCCACTACACTGGGGACACTGCACAAATCACTATCACTTCTCACTTTCTTTTCCTCCAAGCTCGCATCTGCAATGCAGTTCTTGCGGATCGTAGCCTTCATAGCAGCCATCTCCGCAGACGCAATCCACAGGTTAGAAGGGTGCGACTGAAACAACAGTGACAGGAGAATCTGGAAGAGGTTAGGTTCTAAATCTACCTCCTTGAAAGAGACCTACCGACACGCTTCCTGGAGGAAGACCTCCCTAACTCTGTCCTTCTCCAGCTTGCGTACATAAGAATTTAACGCCTTCCATTCAGTTCAGTGCAACGATTCACTCATTGCAGCGATCATCCAACAAACAGACATGCATTCTCCTACACCTCAGAACATACAGAATGAGGATCTACCGAAGCTTTCGGTAGTCTCACCTTACAATCAGACCTCACACACATACCCTGAAACTAGCAAACTCTGATCCAGACATTCGTTCAAAAAAGCCAAACCAAAATCAAAACAGTCCAAAGAAGCGTATGCCTATCCAAAAGCCAAAGTCAAAAAACCAAAAGACAAGTCAAAATAATCCTCAGTGGAAAAGCGAAAAATGAAAATCCAAGCAGAAGGGAACCAACAACAGATGTTGACGGAACCAGCGACAGAGAAAATCTGACATGAAAATGGAATGGTTCCTGATTCCCGCCACCCAGCGGCGGGAATGGTAGATAACCACCTGGCCCACCTGTCGCGTGTGCCGTGAAGTTTTGAATTTCTGTCGGTCCTTTCGGAGAATACAGCTATATATATATCTGTCGGGTAAGTTTCATGAACAAAAACAACCCTTTTAAAGGCAGATTGAGTTGGCTGGATTGTCTTTCCACAGGACACCTGGGGAGATGCAAGCAGATGGTCAAGACACCTGGAAGATGACACATCTTGGGCACGGTCACCATATGGGCCCGACATCACCATACGGGCCCGACATCGGGGCCCCTACTCTCGGCAGATGCCTTAAAAGGAGCAGGACAGGAGTATCTTGGCAGTCAGTCACGGGGTAGTTGGTGGGCTGTATGCATTTGGGTCATTAGCAGTTAGCAATTAGCCATACACACGGGCGGGTGATACAAGACAATGAGAGGTCACCCTCCATCCTTCCACCCAGATGTCCACACCAGACACCTGACGTGAACCCAGTACTACCGTCATCCTAGAAAGGACCTACCAAGGAACCTGAGTACGATGTCACGTGTGTGATTGTCCCTCGTCATCCTTCGCCAGAGACCCACTTCCCCTAAGGTAGAGTGTGATTAATGACTTTTCAGTCACGACCATTTGCCCTTTTGAAGTGTTACTGAGTGCCAGTATTGTTCTCATCCTTGTGTCATTTGTTCAGTGCCTTTTGCAGCGTTTCGTGTTCCAGTGTAAAATGTTCAGTTATTCCTTCAGCCCTTGGCACCCTCAGTGCAGACTCAAGTCATATTCTGTGTTATATTTTCCTTTACTGGCATGTAATGTGTAAATCTCTCTTGCAGAGGGACCTATTTGCAGTGGACTCATCTTGGGCTGTGCCTTGCCCTTATTCAAGACTCCAATAGGAGGATCTTCAGGTGTTGCAAGCCCTTTGACAATTCGATTACCCATTTTCCCTTCTAATGCTTTTCTTTTGTAAATATAATTCCTTAATTTATCCCAAGTGTTTACGTAACATTTCCTCATGAAGTAAGTAAGTCAGAACTCCAAGGCCAAATAAATAAAGTTTCCGTTGCCAGCCTGTAAAAATCACTAGAAATCATATAGCCCCAGGAAATTCATAAAAATAAAAAAAAAATTATATATAAATAAATATATATATATATAATAAATATAATATATATATATATATATATATATATATATATATATATATATATATATATATATATATATATATATATATATATATATATATATACTCTTGTAACTCATCATATGTCCATATTTTACCAGTGAACAGGGCACAGAAGGAAGTGCTCAAGATATATGGTTGCAAAATTCAAATAGTGTTTTATGGGCCTTTTTATCTATAAGTTTTATGGGCCTTTTTATCTATAAAACACTATTTGAATTTTGCAACCATATATTTTTACTTTCTTACCTATTCACTGGTAAAATATGGACACATGATGAGTTACAAGAGTATATATACAAAGAATATGTAGGTATGGCAGTATATATACTCTTGTAACACATCACCTCTCCATATTTTACCAGTGAACAGGGGCACAGAAGGAAGTGCTCGAAATATATGGTTGCAAAGTTCAAATAGTGTTTTATGGAGCTTTTTATATTCATATTATACTGTATTGCAGTGTATTATAGTAAAAGATATTATATATATATATATATATATATATATATATATATATATATATATATATATATATAATCAGTGCAAAGTTTTTCATAACAAAAATTCATTAATATAGGCCTATGTTATCAATATAATGTTTTCCCCATAACCTATATAAAATAGTATATGCTACCTATAAAAAATAGTAGGCTATATGCTATCACTTCTTATTTTTTTCGTAATAAATAAATTCTAAAAATAAATGCCCTAATGAGGTTAGGCCAGGAATGGTATTCTAGGAAAGGTTTGTTCTCATCGTTTCACACTCACCCTAAAGTTTTCCTCATAACCTATAAAAATATATGCTATCAATAAAATGTTCTACATAACCTATATACTCTACCACTGTTGCACATGTTTTTCGTTCAGATACTGGAGAGCAAATAAACAAACAAACTGCGGGGATAAAGTACACCAACGCTGGACAACCAAGCCTACACAAGTCACTAGTCAGACGACAACTCACTGCAGTAAAATCAAGCTTTGTGGTCTTTTATAATTATATCTTATGAAAAATAGTAATCACTAATTAGAATGTCACTAATCTGAATGTCACTAATACAGGAAAACAAATCCCTTATTTAGATATGGGCGTTCTGGTGTTGTTGCTATCGGCTCCCAGGCAAGACAATTCCCGTTTGCTTCGATCCACTCTTTCTAGCAAACTTACGAGACACACTCGTTCAAATTTCTCCCTTACAAGAGTTGTACTTCTCTTGCTTATGGCAATGGAATTGCGTGAATGCACTACACGGTACGAAAATCCGAAAAGGAAATGCATCACAAAGCACCAGCACATCACTTGAACCAAAACTACACAACAAATCGAGGTTGTTTATTGGTAAAACCCGACGCTCTGTTTGGAACTGTTACGTACTTATATAATTTCATATTTCCAAAAATGCGCAGTTAAAAAAAAGTCAATAAATATAAAATATTATATTTATACTAGTTGGCATGGTACAACTGTGATAACGTGTTCAAAATATCGGAATACATAGATATATATTTACTTTTTTTATATTTTGTTTGATATTTTTCTAGAGAACGAACAAGCTCTTATCGTTGAAAATGGGTAGTTTTAGTAGGATACTGAAGAAATTTCTCACTTTCTACCATCCAGAATTGGCAAGTCATACAAACATTGTACGACAATTTGTCGCTCAGTGTCGCTCACAGGGCGATATCGTGATACATAGATACATATTTACTCTGATATTATATATTTTTCTTTTAGAGAGAGAGAGCCAGTTTTTATTGTAGATAAGGTGCATTTTAGTAAGAAAGTAAAGTATATTTCTCACTTCCACCTAAAAAGTCATTCAGAAAGTTTGCGACAATTTTTCGCTCAATGCCGCTCAAATACCAGTAAATACAGTGGCCAAAAAGTTTTAAAAAAATAGACTTAAAATTTTTTTTAGCAATGATATTTCAGGACATGTTTATTTAGACATATACCAGTCCAAAACCGTAAAAAACTAAAAATCGATAATTCCTCGAATTTCGACGATCGGCGCGTCCCTTAAATAAGGTTGATCGCAATCGCATTATGTGAATAAACGTTTTATTAAGGAATTTAATTTCGATGCAAATATGATTTCAAATTTAACATTAGAGAATTCAAAGGATTAACAGAAAGCTTCGAAAACATGATTTTATCAAGACTTCAGCCTTATTTGCGAAACATTCCACCTGCTGTTATTTGACAGGATCCGATAACCCATAACATCTGCAGCCTAGAATAACAATTCTATGATAGCTTGCACGAAACAGTGGGGAATGATATAAGTAAATATTCCACAACTAGCTCACTGAGTCGTTTAAAAACATAACATTTAACGAAAATCATTGATGATTTTCAAGTAGTGGAAATCGTAGTTGGTTTTCGAATAACAGAAATCATTGTGATTTTCAAGTAATGAACATTGTAGTTAGTTTTCAAATTCCGAAAATCACCGTGGTTTCATTAAAAAAAAAATCAAGTACATGCAGAAGCATGAAATAACGATGTACGTATGTATTCACGTACGTTTACAGCTCAATGCAAGAGAATGTCTCATATGCCTCGATTTAATTACAAGACCAAAGCGCATTTCGTGCTGCCTTTATAATGAAATATGTCGACCTGACGAAAAGTGAGAGGTCGCATCACGAGGTTAAACGTATCCTAGCAAGAGAACGGGTATTGATGAAAGTGTAGTGTATTGGAAATCGGATTCGGGGACATGATTCCAATTCCTGTGATATTTGTCAGAGGTCGGGGCTTAGCACCCAGTTCAGGCGATGTCCTTTTATCGCCATTGATAGAAATAAGTCGAATATTCTGTTTTCAGGGATGTGGAAATTTTCAGCTAATCGTAAGTGAATATTTCTCCCTAGTTAAGGTCGCTTAATATTGATAATATAATTTGTCATTAGCCTATGTGTAAAAGAAAAAAAAATTTTTCCTTAATATTTATTTTACGTACAACAATATCTTTTTTTTTTTAAGTCGACAGATAGTCACAGAGCTACTCTAAAACATTTTATTTGTATGCTTCCTTAGACAAATTCTACTTCAGGCAATTTGCCCCCTCCCCATTCTTTTTCTCTTTAATACTGATTTATCTTTTGATTTCTTATGCTAATATTTCCAGATATTTCGATATAGTTTATACTAACGGTTGTGTTTGCGATCTCCGCAACACTAACACCTACAAGACGAAAGGTAATCCTAATACTCATTCATCAGTCTGAAAATATTTGTTGAGTCAGCCTATTCTCGGAATGAATTCGGTGGAGCAACATCTAATGAAGACCTTTCTCATCTTACTAATCTTTGCTCCCGCTGTAGGAGGGTCTTTTGGGTTGTACTTTACTCTCTATCTCGATGTCTCTGAGGTGTTCTCTTGAGTTTAACTCTTAAGGCTACACATCATGTATTTCTGGTGATAGCAATTCATTTCTCGTTATAATGTGGTTCGGATTCCACAATAGCTGTAGGTCCCGTTGCTAAGTAACCAACTGGTTCTTAGCCACGTAAAATAAGTCTAATCCTTCGGGCCAGCCCTAGGAGAGTGTTAATCAGTTCAGTGGTCTGGTAAAACTAAGGTATAGTTAACTTTTACACATCATGTCTACGATATCAAACAGTTTACCGCGTATTTAGTTCTTTTACATGTTCTTTCCTCCCCCAGCTCTAACTCGTTAAACTGGAGATCTCATGCAGGCTATAATCCAAATTCGTGCGATCAGTGACTTGACCTTCACCTCTTTACCCTTTTGTATCAACGGCAGGCTGATCTCACTTCCGTTCACCTGAAGATGATCAATTTGGCCGCTCTTTTGGCCAAGAAAGTGGTGGTCCATTTTTAGTTTTCTGTAAAAGAAAACTATTGTAACGACTTTGTCTGTCCGTCCGCACTTTTTATGTCCGCCCTCAGATCTTAAAAACTACAAAGGCTAGAGAGCTGCAAATTGGTATGTTGATCATCCACCCTCCAATCATCAAACATACCAAATCGCAGCCCTCTATCCTCAGTAGTTTTTATTTTATTTAAGGTTAAGGTTAGCCATGTTTCGTGCGTCTGGCGGCGCTGTCCGGAGGCTCGCGATGAACCCTCACTCCACCGCATATGAGGAGTAACTGAGCGTTGCAAAGTCGTAGCTGATAGTTTTATACAGCTGTATACGCTGTACAGAAAACTCGATTGCGCCGAAAAAACTTCGGCTCATTTTTTACTTTTTTTTTTTTTTGCATTGACTTCTGGAAGCTCCATTACAAAATTTCCTGTCCTAGTAAACTGATGTGTTACTGCATTTATTCTGAAGGCTATTTTTATTCCTCTTCCGAAGTTACCTCTTGGCTGTCATGTCAATCTTCACATTACAAAATAAGAGTATATTAAAGTTGAAAAAAAGTGAAACAACATGTCCCATCTAGAAATGGGTAGACTGCTTTCAGCATTTCCTCCAAAATCCTCAAAATACAAACATAAGGAAAGCCATAAAAAATTCCTTTCTAAAATCAACGGGGAAAAGTCTAGTTATGTTAACATGAACCACAGAGCATATACCAAACCTTCTTATGGCCCCACTTTACCTTCCATATTTTTCTGATTTTTATTTGAAATAGAAATACTGATACTTGTCCTTTCTCTAGAATATTAAAAGTCTTTCACAAACAATTCGAATAAAAACAAGGAAATCATGCTTCCAATTCTTTCGCTTCATCCTCCTCTGATGAGGTGATGAATCTTCCTTCTCTCTATAGTGAATTGTCTCCCCAAAGGAGTCTCGTCCACTAATTTTTAACTCATTGCACACGGCTCATGAGAACCATAAAAACTATATGTGGATGAACTATGGAATCCGAGGATTTCGATCTTTTTTCGTACAATGTCTCTTTCATTATGAATGTACAGTATTTTCCCAAGCAAAAGTTACAGCTTGTAAATAGGCACTGCTAATAGTACTAAAGCTAAAGCATAATAACATAGACTTGGATTTGGAGACAAGAGGGCCTCTGGGAGAATGCATTGACAGTCAGTGTTATTGTCAAAGATATTCTTAGCTGTTGCCGGTTTAAGTCGTCTTTTGTCTTCCAGCAACAGCTGCTCTCCGTCTCTATTCTTTATCCTGGTCGTAGTTGATTTGTACCCAAACGACATTGTTAAGTCCTTCACAACATCGCTGAATTTTCTCATATGTTTCTTTAAAAATTCTCTGCACAACTAACCTCGTAAACATGCGTCGTCAACAGCTGATGACCTGAATACAATTAGCATAGCTACAAATCAAATTATAAGAAATCTAGTGACTTCCTCTGGCGCCTACAAAGGATTGCTCTGTGTGTGTGTGTGTACTTTCAGCTTCATTTCTATATCTGTAGCTAAGAAAAACATGTTATGAATCCTGTTCATTTTTTAATTATTCTACTTTATATTTCATTCATTTCAAATAGGTAGTATGCCAACTCAATGCCATTACCAGGTAGGAAACTGCGCAATGTCTTTTCTACAGATCCTGTTTTGTTAACTGTTCCAAGAAGCGAGAAGCTGGGTACAGTACATTGATACCACCCACTCGGCCCTGCAGAGACGAGCATTTTCAGGGAGGTCATATGAATTGAGTATGTTTCTTTTATCGTACGTCTGGCTTGTAAAGCCCCCCCTCTGTTTGTTTCATACACTTCGTCATTACATCATACCGCTTTTATTCCATGCCTTAAAATTTGTTTCATTGTTTTAATAATTTTAGAAAGGGTTAAAAGATGAAAATGTTCATAACTTCTGTTGAGTGTTTGTATTATGAATTGAATAGCTCCCTGTATTTTCCTCCTTTCTGTAGATTGACAACTGAAAAATGCATTTTTAGTTATTTCACTAACAGTGATGATATAATCACACATAGCCTTTAAGCATGGATGGGCAATCAAATATACTTTATAATGATTGTTTACTTTTATCCAAAGTAAATATTTTCTAGTTGAGTGAGACAGATATCTAAACTTCTAACTCGTTTCACTGAACAGCACCTTTTTAAATGTTTCAAGGGAAAAGAATCAGTCTTTGATTGGTGCGGTATTTTTAGAGTTAATTTCTTCATGAAAGTTTCATCCCGTTTATAAGAATTTGATTATTATACTCCAAGATTTTGATTTTTTTTATTTAAGAGATTTGGTTTACTAAAAATACTTATGAAATGTACAATCGTAATTTGGAAATGACCTTTCATCGTATTGACTCAAATCCATTAAAGTTCTTTCTTGACAGTTTAACAATGAATAGTTTCTTGAGTGACTTTGTATTGATAATAATAAATCAAACATCCGACAACTTTCTTTATCTGACTTTAATTCTGTTCTTTTAGATACACAGTTGTTTCTTTTTCGTAAAAAAAAATATTTGAAGATCCTTTTAAGCCTTTATGCCCATATCTTTCGTGATGATGAAATAGTAACTTCACAGACGTAATTGTATTTGAACTAATCTTGTTTCTCTGAGAGAAAAAAAGTAATCTGAAATGTAATAAAAACAGCACAGGTCACGATATCAGGCTGCAAAAAAAAAAAAAAAAAAAAGAGAATAAATGGGATAAAACAAAGAAAAGAAAACTATCACGATGAATCTCTTTGGTCGACTCCCAGTCGAGTTGATATTGCGTTTTGAGCTCTAATTATAGGATTAGAGATCACCCGTTGACTCATTGGTTGCTAAGGGAAAAGAGAAGACAGCGCTGAGGTAATGGTGATTTTAAGAAGAGGGGGAAAAAAGCAAAAAAAAAAAAAGCAAAAAAAAAAAAAAAAAGTCAAGAGTGATTGTGAAGAGGAGAGGGGGTTGCGTGAACAGTGCCTAGAACAGGCCTGGCAAAAGGAACACTTCCATAATAACATAGCGAAATTGTATGGTTGTAATGATGGCGGCCACTCAGGCCTGAAGGTATGACGGCCAGTTGCTGTAAAGGAGGGACAAACTGTTACTAAAGAGTTACTTACACGTCTTAGACACGAACTGTCCGAAAGACGACTGGACTGGAGAAATTTACTTGCACAGAACAGAGCAAGGTATTAATATTAACCCAAGACCACGGTCAAACAAAGCAAATATTTTGCAAGCATACATTTAAGAACTTAATGTAAGTAACTGCCGTCTCTCTCTCTCTCTCTCTCTCTCTCTCTCTCTCTCTCTCTCAATGTTAAATCCGCAAATATACATTCAAGAACATAGTGTAACCAACTGTTGTCTCTCTTTCTCTCTCTCTCTCTCTCTCTCTCTCTCTCTCTTACCTCGTTACTACCGGCAGTCCCATAGTTCACACAAGGAGATAATCAGAAGGACGAGGCGGAAGAGCGTGCTAACACGTGATCCCTCCCACTTAGGCCAACAAAGATCGATTCCAAGGTGGACGTATATGATGTGGAAGAGGTCTCGAGCGCGCGAGCGCGTGCCGTCAGTGGCGTGCTCACCTGCCTTGTTATCTCGCCGCTAAAAGGGGTTTGTGATTAGATAATTAGTAGCGGGACATGCGGAGAAACACCGGCGTTTCATCTCTCCAAAAGGTCGTTCGCTCGAACCCTTTCTTTCGGGACCCTTTCTGCTGTCTGCCTGTCTTTGACCCCTCCCGTTTACCTTTGTCCCTTTCATGTGTCGGGGAGGCAGTGTCACTTCTCCCCTACCCCTTCCCAGTCTCCCCCAAAACTACCAGGCCTTCTCTCCAACCTTTTTCCCCTTCCCTCCCAATTTCCCCTGTCAGCCTGCCTCAATGTTTATCCTTTAAACTTTTTTTTTTTCTCCCCACTTTTCCCCCCCTTTGTTTTTCCATGCCGACGTTTTGCAACTAACGTCGTCTTTTTTATATTGCATCACGTCCGCTTGTCCCAGTCCTGTTGCATGATTCATTCTCGCTTTCTTTTTTTTTATATCCTTAATGTTGTTTGGTTTGACTCCGTTGTTGTGTTGTTTATTCCTAGTTACAGTTTAGCTGTCTCTCTCTCTCTCTCTCTCTCTCTCTCTCTCTCTCTCTCTCTCTCTCACTTTTGCACCCTAAATATTATCAGGTTTACAATACTCATTATCTATGTCTTTTATTGCTAATTTAGAGTCTCCCTCTGATTCTCTCTCTACGTCTTTCCTAATCCCACATCAACTTCCCTATGATACGTATCAGATTATTTCCCTCGCAAATTTCATTACCTCCCTCCGTTCTTCATTTCGTTTTGCCGTATATTTGCGTACGCGACAGCTCTTCTTTCCTGACACCGTAATTGTATTATTTCTCTCTCTCTCTCTCTCTCTCTCTCTCTCTCTCTCTCTCTCTCTCTCTCTCTCTCGGGAGTACCTTGCGTGCCTAGCATCTCCTCAGCCTCTCCATACTGATATTAGCAATCTCGCCCTCTCTACTCCTCTACCAGTTCTCAGTACCTTCATTAATTTTCTCACTGTCAGTCATTACCAAATGCGCTCTCTCTGTATCCTCTCTTTCTCCCTCTCTCTTGTACAGAAACGGTTTCTCTTCACTCGCTTGATCTAAAAAGAAAAAAAAAAGGACTAAAAGCAAGTCACCTTGCTTGCTTTAAATGCTAGATAATCATCCAAGAAGAGTTTTTTTTTCTACCAATGTTCACCATTAGGACGATTAAAAGCGTTTTGAGATTAAGCTGCTGAAAATCACCTAGAGTTCGTTGCACTTTTCAGATTCGTTACCAAAGAACTGAACCTTCCAATTACGAACTCTTATGTCTCTCTTTCTTTCTCTTGGTACCTTATTATTCTCTCTCTTTCTCCTCCAGGATTTACATTCGAATCCGGAAGCCCCAGGAAGGCGGATTCAAGACCCACACAGTTTTCCCTCTCTCCTCATCAATCTGGAGGTAGGTGGTTGAGGTTGTGGGGGGGGGGATGGGGGTGAATAAGAGGGGAAAGGAAGGTTTTTTCCCTTCCATTGCCGCCCATCCCAACCCTCCTTATAACCGGTATGGCTTCCTGCGACACGTCCATGATTTTGTAATGCCATTATCCATTCACGGTCCATAACGTCTTTAAGGCGGTTGAAACGAGACTGCGACTCTGCGTTGTCTAATTACATTATTATATGGTTTTTCAATGGTTTCTGTGAAGTTAGTTGCGTTTTCTTGCAACGATAATCTCTCAGTTTTATTCGTTTGCTCTGACAGCTTCTATCCTTCAGACTTGGGAAAGTGCGCTTATATTTGTTTTCTACTTTAATGAATATGAATGAGTATGTCGGTGTTCTTGCGTTCCTAGGAAGCACATTCAGTATTTGTGCTACCATTCACCTGATGTTCCCGAGTGAATAACAGAAGTGTCGTGGCCGGGCATTCAGCGCGAAAATAACCGCCTTTGATTTCCTTGATGTGCAGATCAAGAGACCTGATTCCATGGTAATTGTCTTAACAAGCTCAGTCTCTGGGTGCTAATAACTCTTTCTTAGAATAAGGAACCCAGATGGTTCTTGCGCTTATATAATCCTCTGTGGGCGTAACGGTCAAATTTGTTGGCGTAATCTCTCTCTCTCTCTCTTTCTCTCTCTCTCTTTGCTGATGTAGTCAACTTTCCTCTTGGCATAGGCAGAATCCTTTGTTCTTGCTCATGATATTTCTAAAGCATATCTCTCTCTCTCTCTCTCTCTCTCTCTCTCGCTCTCTCTCTCTCTCTCTCTCTCTCATTTAAGTTGGAAATCTTAACCGAGAGAGTTCGGATCAGTTCATTATTTATGAAAAGTGAATGAGAAATGAACACACAATTTCATGTGCCACAGGCATAAAATTTTACCTCACGTGGGGATTCACCGGGAATCAGAAATGATGAACAAGGTGCTGGAAGTTGGGCAAAAGTGGCTGGTATGTACTGCAGCCTGCCCAGGTTATTCTTTTGGTACGGTATAACTATGTATGTTCTGACCTCTTTCATGACATGTGTGGCTCATTTGGTAGCGCCTTTGGCTTTCACTATGGAGTCCCGAGCTCGATTTTGATTAAATGTAGAGAAATAACGTTATCAGTAGTCCTGGTAAATCTGTTAGTTTATTATCCTGGTAAATCTGTTAGTTAGTTTATTTTTCTTACAGTTGCCAGTTTTCCTTTATCAGTCTTCTACGCGCGGTTTCAGAGCAATGATGTCTTTTACAAGAATTCAGAATAATTGATGAATTACGAAATATCGAAAGGAAACTAAGTGCAAATTGAAGGAACTCGCCACTAAAATACATTATTAATATGCAGTGTTGCTAGCATCTGTGCAATAAGCAAGAGCGTTAGCATTATCTGGCAACTGCTGTCTTTAGTAGATAAGGCGTTCCTAAACCCTGTCAAAGTCGTAAAAAAACTCCCTAAGTCTGTAAGTGTTGAGGGATCACGTCCCCTCTAGGAAGTCTTGATCCTACGTATCGAATTACAGTCATATCACTGATTCCCGCTTTGTTGGCTTCTCTTCCTTCCCTACATGCGAAACAAGTCAATAAGTAATGGAATAAATAGATAAATAATCAAACTAGTGGCTGGTACATCAGTATGCAATAGTTTTACTTCCAAATATCTTTTTTCTTTAACAGATTTTGTATGGAATGTTAAATGACCTTTAACAAATGATGAAAGGAAGTGAATCTACTAAGTGGCTTTTTTGTTTGGAATGTTTCGTGCAAAGCTTTTCTTTTTGATACGTATCTATATTTTGATTTGAATTAGATAATCTGTTTCATTATTCATTGAAGTTAATTGTCAGTACCTGTAACTTATGAACGTTATTCTTAATGAATTTATATATATATATATTTATATATATATTCATATGTATATATATATATATATACACACACACACACACACACACACATATATATATATATA
>NC_089751.1:29922860-29937860 GCF_040412425.1 Macrobrachium rosenbergii | reverse complement strand
ATGTTTTGATATGTTTTTTCCATTTTTTTGATATATTAATTGTATAATGGGAGTTATGAACTCGAATTTTTAGCGTTAGCGCCGAACAGAGAGAAAGGGTGAGATTCTTATCAGGTCACCACGTCCTGTTTACACAAGTGTGTGTTTGTAAGTCGCGCTTAGAGGAAGGCAAAAAGCCCTCTTGTCTTATCGTGATGAGCTGTCAGCCAATTGGAGAATTCTCTGTTATGTATTTATCATGTGTGCCTATCCCATGTTTATTAGCTGTGTCTGTGCCTATTATCTTTTCATAATCTGAAAAAGAGAGAATGAGTGAGAGAGGTAGTTGGAGCTGACATGTTGACAGCTGACCAAGAATTTGGTCCAAAATATCTTTTTCTGCTTAACCCTGAACAGGAAATGTCTATCATTGATAAAAGCTCGGGCATATTTCCTTCTGGGACTTAGCTCCAGCCGTGTATGTATTCCATACATTCATGTGTATACCTGTATGTATAATGAATGTATGTATACTTTGTATATCATGTATTCTGGGAGGGCTTTGAAGATAAAAGTGTAGTGCTGAATGAGAAGCACTAGTCAGGAACAGAGCCTGCTGGAAATAGGACCTCTCTCTCTCTCTCTCTCTCTCTCTCTCTCTCTCTCTCTCTCTCTCTCTCTCAATAATTCCATACATGTGTAAGGGTTACTGATTGCTTACTGTTTGTAAAAGTTTTGTTAAAACTCACCCCCAGGAGTGTGTTCATTTTGTAAGAGGGGATCTGAAATATTATTTTGTGCAAGCATTGTGGAAGGTGTGTAATGGTGTAATAATTACAAAAGGTAAAATGAAGTTTACTGGTTTTGGTATGTTAAGAATTAAAGTGATGTTCTAGGTGAAAGAGAATTATTATTTTGATAAGAGATGAACATATCTATTATTGTGAGTTCTAATGTGTCTTGCTGCTAATTATATAACATTGTATGTGTCAGTGTGACTTGGCAGTGTTATCTATGAGAAAGTCTTAGAAAGACGTGAGTTTAACCTTTTTTTAAAAGTGAAGCTAATCTTTTGAAAGATTGGTATAATCTTTAAGCATATTTTTTGGTGGTTGGTATATTTCCATTTTTGCATATTTCATTCTCATATGTCTGTGTTATCATATTACTATAATTTTATAATTACTGTGTTTCAAAGTTTTGTGCTGGTGATTACTTAGCATTTTGTTAGTGCATACTTATTATTGAGATTTCAGAGAATATTTATGTGGATTCCAGTCAGTAATATATTGGTGAACATTTGTGTTTAATTTAATTAATCAGGTATATGTTTAAAACTTGAGTGATAGTTAGGGGTTTGAATCTTACCTAACCAAATTGCTTTCTTAATAAATTAAAGTTTTGTGAATTAAACTTGATTAAGAAATACTTAAATCTCACACTGTTGTCAATTAATAGTAAATCTTTTTGAGATTGTGAACTCTGCATATAACTTTTGAACTTAGAAATAAATTTGTTAGTTTAAAGTTTAAAAAACACAGCATTTCATTTTGACCACCAGTAATTAGAGACATTAATGAATGTGTACAAGGTAAGTGATGTATCTGTTTGTTCACCTGAGACTTATCTAGGTAAAATAGAACCAGAGAGACAGCTACAGTGTTTGCTGAAGTGATACCCATTTTCCACTAGTCTGGATATAACCTATTAATTGTTACCTCACCCATAACTTGATGAAGTTACATTGATTTTCTCAAGTGATAAGTAAGTTTTATGGGATCACTGTACCTTTAGTGATTCAGTCAAACATCTTTGTTATGAGGTTTCAAGTATCTGGTTGATGTGAGGTAACTTTTTGGTATCATAGTTTGTGTAATAGCCAGGTGCTTGATCACTGTGACAATATACAATATATATATATATATATATATATATATATATATATATATATATTGTATATATATTTATACAGTATATAGTATATATATACATATAACATATATATATATATATATATATATATATATATATATATATATATATATATATATATATATATATATATATATATATATATATATATATATATATACATACTGAGATTAATTTTGTGGGCAGCATATGCAGCGCAAGCACTGAAATGATTATAAAGTAAAGAAACGTAGAAACAATAATGAAAAGATTAACGTGAGTGAAAGGACGGGTCACATGTTTTGGGATGGTTTGGTCATACGGAGAAATGTGGAATGAAAGGCTGTTGAGAAGAGAGCATAACCTGGAAGTTTCAGGCGGGGGTAGGAGGAGAAGACCCAGAGTGTGCTGGAAAAGAAGGTAAATAAAGGGTTAATATTCGTTTTAATTCTTTCTTCTTATAAACAGTTTGATTTATTTACCAGTCTCTGCAGTTTCTCGTATCTATCATCAGCAAACATTAACTGCTCCATACTCCATTCACACTTATCTTACAACTTCGTCCCAAGGCCTGTTGCTTCTCTAACTTTTAAATCAGAGTATTCACTCAGAGTCTCCCTATTCTAGCACAAAGATCGAGAAAGGAAACCTTGTAAATGCCTTCAATGTGAGTAATCCGGAGACGTAAAATTGCTATAATTGTGCAAAGATAAGGGTATAATTACATTTACCGTAGGTACGTCCAGGTGTATTTATTCGTATTCAAAAGCAAGTACCCGGATACTCTAACACCAGTGGATTACGTTCGCACAGAAGACTGATATGCATTGAGACTATTATTTGCACGAAACTAAATAAGCAGTTATTCAAAGCAGTTATGGTTATTTTAATGTCTTCCGTTTCTAGCTGCGCTGGAAATCTAGACAGATCCAGTCATCTACAGTAGCAAAATATCGGAACCTGTTATAATGGGTTACCACTCCTTTCCGAGAAAAGAGGACTAAACAAATGATTTATGGTAATCAATAACAGATAAGAGTAATGAGAAAAGAAATTGATTATAAGGAGTCACGCACATGTGGACATTACTTATTATTTCCATTATGTGTTGCAATATATATTTCAACATTAAAAAAAAAATAATAATGAAAAGGGGTTGAGCCATTCCATCGCCTACCATCTTCTGTCACAGAAATATATACATTTTTTATACTTGTATCCTCCTGTACCAAGCCTGACTTTAAAATCAGGTAGTTCCGGGAAAGTCGCGCAAACTTCAGATGTGGTGCAACCTCGCCACAACACCAATACCAGGAACTCATTACAAAATTGTAATGGTATAACGAGTTAGCGCTACCGTTGCCTGCGTATTTAATCTAGTTCTCCATTTCCCGACATTCAAGAACTCCTCCTGTTCCGTACGTCCTGGTATCCCTTTTTTATTTTGTTTGTTTGTTTGTTGCTGAGGGGACATGCAGCAGAAAAGAAAGGAAGGATCCTTCTTCTTGTTTTATAATAATATATATATATATATATATATATATATATATATATATATATATATATATATATATATATATATATATATATATATATATATATATGTGTGTGTGTGTGTGTGTGTGTGTGTGTGTGTATGTGCGTGTGTAACAGTAAACCTAATGAGCTAATTCAATAATTTTTTACGTTTATAGATGGAAAAGTGATTTAATAAGTGAGATCAGTGTCATTCTGGCTAATAATAATTTGATGTTATGTAGAATAAGGCGAAGCCTTATTATTCTTATCCTATAACTGCTTATTATATAACTGTTTATATTGCGTGCGCGTGTGTGCGTGTGTGTGGTGTCTCTCTCTTTCTCTGTAGCAAACACCCTGCGGCAATAATCAATGCTACGCGGAGATGACAAAAAGATTTCGGTTTTTCATCGTTTCTGTACAAATTGACCGAAATGCAATCTGAATAAGAAAAAAAATTCTTTGCACGGTGTAAAATTTACAAATAGCTCTTTATTGTACAGAAGACTGCGTTTTTACCATTCTATAACAAGGCACAAATAGCCAGCACCGCTGGCAACCATACTAACTCGTGTGTGTTTGTGTAGTTAGTATAGACTTGTGGTGATGTCTAGAGAGAGAGAGAGAGAGAGAGAGAGAGAGAGAAAAAGAGAAGGGTTGGGGGGGGGGGGAGAACCCGAAAATGCTCTCTCCCGTTTTGGTATTTAGCAAGCGAGTTCGCTGTGGATAGTCTACTCCAAGGTCTAGAGAATACAAGGTCTTCTCACGGCTGACCCAAAATTGGGATCTAATGCGCAGGTAGAGGTTGTGACGTCACGCGGTCTACTCACGGTCCTTAGTGATCTCTGACTGATCAGTTCGTTTACAAACACTGTAGGCCTTGCTTCCACATATTTGGTATTGATATTGTCCGTAATAGCGGCCTTATATTTTTTTCTTTCTTGCTGCAATTTAGACGGTTTAAGTGATATGAGCCAAATCTTGTGCAGTAAACGGGAACTTTGAAAATAGGAAAAAAATAGGGATCTAATTCTTCATAGATTTCCTATGGACGAAAAGTGTAGTGTCGCAAAAAGATGGAGTTATGATAAAGGCACAGATGCTTTATATGAACCTAGCTCAAAAGTGCAATGTGTAAAGGTCAGACCTTGGAAACCGCTTATTCATTGTAATTTCGACACTGATATAACTAAAATTCTCCTATTTGAATTCATCATTAAGATAGCGAGAGCTGGATTTCCTATAGTTGGTATGGTTCATGACTTGGGGCAACAAATATAAGGTTATGGAATTCAGTAGGCAATGGCGTAACTAGGCTAATCCAACATTGTTAATCCTGCGGATTATTGCAGGGAAATACATGTATTTGCCGATGCTCCCCACTTGATAAAACTCATCACAAACTCTTCACTTTCTCAGACCATGGATCTAGGTTATCGGACTTTAGGACTGCTTACATTGAGTCAGGTAACTAATTAAGAAAAGTAAAGGTGATCTAATGATAACTCGAAAACTATTTGAAAAGCATTTAACTGCTACGGGTATGGAGGTACGACAGTGAAATTAGCGTTACAGTTACTCTGCCACTCACAAAAATCTCAAACACTTAGGAGAAAAGGTCTGATTGTGGATAGGCACTGGAAGAGTGCAATCCAGTTCATTTGCCTTGTTGATAAGTGGTTTGATTTATTCAGTTCTGGAGTGCCTTTCGATAGAAAGTCTTCATGGAATGCTTACGGGCTAATCTTAGAAACCAAAACAAAACATTGCAAGAGATGATACACCTATCCAGAACAATGAAAAGTCTGGGAGGAAAAGGACTTTACCCTTTCCAAAAAGGCCTTGTGATACCTTGCAAATTTCTAACGAACTTGCCAGGGATGTTAGGTGAAATTTTCCAATATCATACATCTTGACTCATAGGTTGAATCGAGATGGACTGGAACACTTTTTTGGCTGTATACGGTAAATGGGTGCATGTCATCAGCACCCATCACCTGTTGAATTTAAGCACCGAGTTTGAGCCCATCGCCTGGGAAAAGAGAGAACTCTATGAGGCGCAAAATACAATGTTGAAAATTGTATTAGCGATAATATGACTGAGGTCTCATTTTCTAACTTGATAACTAAAGAAAGCACTTCTTACGAGGCTGAAGAAACATCTCTTCAGAAAGCGTTAAGCTTATCGGCAGTATTGTTTCGTTTGCCAATGGAGGAACTGCAGGATGACAATGTAGACAAAATTGAAAAAAGGAGGCATGCAATATGTGGGCGGTTTTGTAGCCCGTAAGTTTCCCCGAGTATGACTTTCCAGGAACTAAAGAACCGAAGGGGATGGCACAAGGATCGGCACTATAAGTAGAACAAATGAGAAGCTAATGAAACCTCGACCCGAATTTTTGGAGCATTTAAAATCGATGGAAAAGATATTTAGGCTATTTGTTATCATTGTAAACATAACGAAAAAGTTGGTCACATAATTGTATAATTGTCAACCTTATGTATACATGTACTCGTATATGTGTATTTGAGTGTGAGTTGTATATTAGAGTGAAAAATGTTTTTTCGTTTTTAAGTTCCAGTTGTAATTATTTGGAAGAATACACGTACAGAAATGAATATGGTGAACATGGGCTTTGTTTCCCTAAAAGAATGAATCAACTTTTAATATTAAAAAGGGTCAACGAGGAAACAGGAGAAAAGTTTTCCCATTTGTAGAGAGCTTGGGCAGAGGAGAAAGCAAGTAGACCGCGTGACGTCACGTTTCTTAACTCCCATCTCCTTACCCGCGTTAATCCTGCGCGTGAGAAGACCTTGTATTCTCTAGACCTTGGTCTACTCCACTCCAGGCCCTGAAGTACGAGGTAGTTAGCGGCTTATTCCTTTGGCCGCTCTTGAAGTGGTACTCTGTTCACACTCGTGTCTGTATCCGATTTGATCACCCGTAGACTCAAATAACTGAACGATTTAAAAGTTTTGTTTGAAGTACACTATTTTTTGCCCAACGAGATTCGTTTCGGTATGCACAAAAAGCTTTGATGTGTTTTTCCTGAAGTTTTGAAGACTATACCTTTGATGTTTAATTTTGTCCTCTGGTTTCTCTCCATTTCTTTTAAACATACTAGACAAAAAAGATGGCCAGATTCAATCCACTGCTTGCCTTTTTTCTATCTTTGCCTAAATGATGCAATTACGAAGTGCTACAAGAAGTGCCTCCAAACAAATATAGGTAAATCTCTAATACGTAACGAATTTTTCGTAGTATTCTTGCACGCTGAGAAGTACGTGTTTATTGTTTTTCTTAACTTTGTCATCTACACTGTTTTTTTTCTTTTGTGTGTATAACTATACCGTTACTGCTTAAAAGAACTTCCATGGGGACTCATTGCGTTTATTTCTTATTTTTCTAAAAATGTTATCATACCTTATGTTCTCTTGGGTATATTTTATTGCCATGTTCTTGCATTTAGAAAACCCTTTTTCACTCGCTTCCATCGTCACATATATGGAATGTTTTTCTTTACATTTGCAATTAGCTGTTTGAGGTAAGTAAGGAAATTTGCATACATGTTTTACATTAGCGCTAAAATCAATACTATTTTGTAAATGATTTCAAATTTCATGACTTACTGCTTGTAAATTTAGGTTGAGAGTTTATAAGGCTTTAAGCTAACGAAATTCTCATGTGAATGTAATATTCAACAGAATGGTAAATGAGGGCACTTAATGTCAAGAGTCAATCAAGAATAATCGTCTAGGAAAGGAATAAAATCTGATTTTATTAGTTTTCTGTAAAAGAAGGCTATTAAGGCGGCTATTTGTCTGTCCGTCCGCACTTTTTCTGTCGGCTCTCTGATCTTCAAAGCTACTAAGGCAGCGGGTAGAGGGGTGCAAATTGGTATGTTATGTTGATCACCGCCCGCCCCCCCGCCCCCGCCATCATCAAGCATACCAAATTACAGCTTTTATTTTATTTAAGGTTAAAGTTAGTCATGATCGTGCGTCTGGCACCGATATGGGTGCCAACAACTCAGGCCACCACCGGGCCGTGGCTGAAAGTTTCAAGGGCCGCGGCTGAGAGTTTCATGGGCCGTGGCTGAGAGTTTCATACAGCATTATATGCTGTACAGAAAACGCGATTGCGCCAAGGAAATTTCAAAGCATTTTTTACTTGCTTTTACGTTCAACTGACTGTTTGTAGCTCAGATGTATAAGGTCAACATACTCATACAATGAAAGTAAGTCTCTATGATGCTCAAGATGCTTTTGTGATGTTCCCCTTTGTGATGTTCTTTCACAGAGCAATGTTGCAACTGCACGGCATACTGTCCCACTTTGTGATGCTCTTTCACTGGACAGTGTTGAAATTGCATTGCAAAGCGTAGCCTTTTTGATGCAGCTCTCATTCTCTCTTCTGACTGACAATGGGTCCAGATGATGTTTAGGACTATCTTTCCTTTCAACACTAGTTTTCTATCAGCAGAAATGAAAGGTTTTTCTCTGAAATTTCTTAACTTCACTTTTCAGAAGCAATCTGCCTTAGGGCGTTTCATTTGTGGGACGCAACGAGAGCCAAAAGAGTCGAGACTAGTTCATGATGAGCTTTGAATTAAAGTATTATTCACTGTAACATATTCCTTTACCGATGAGATCAAAAAGAGAGATAAGGAACTGAAATAAAAAAAAATGGCAGTTTTTCGTTATATCAGAAGCATTAAACACCTGAAAACTCTGCTAAAAGCACACAATATTAAAAAAATTAGGAAAAATTAATTAATTCGTATTCAGAATTTCATTCAGTCGTATAAAACATTGCAACCCTCCATTGCATATCGTTTTCATTATTTAAGCCACAGGTCTCTGTTTCTATTTTTCAGTCTCAATGTTTATAAAACGTCCAAGACTGCTTCTTCTTGATTTAAGCCTCAGCTCTTTGTCTGATTTCCAGCCAGAACGATTTTAATTCTCCAGAATTATTCCTTTGGGATTTCAGTTGCAACTTTCTGACTCTTCATTTCCTATTCTGACTGTTTTTAAATGCTCGTTTTGTCCTTGAAAAGTGATATCCTTATTTTTGCATCACTGTCAATAAGAAAACAGGAGAGAGGAATGTCAATAGCTTGAAGGGTAAATTAAATAGCATCTGGGATGTTATCTTACTACTACTACTACTACTACTACTACTACTACTACTACGACTATTATTTTAAGTCTACCCTCCGGAAAAAAAAATTACGCTAAGACATTTTGCAATCGAGATATACTAATAATATATCGAGTACATTAAGTTGCTTGATACCTCTAAAACAAAATTGATAGTTAAACATTAAATTTGCTAGCTGTAGGACGAGCAAATCACACAAAATATTTCTGTATGTATTTTATTATTGTATTCGTTATTACTCTCTCTCTCTCTCTCTCTCTCTCTCTCTCTCTCTCTCTCTCTCTCTCTCTCTATGCTTCAGAAAAGAAATATTTGTTCCCTTTTTACCATCAGTAAAGTTCGGCAGTTTCTATAAAAAGGTAGCAGAAATGACTTTTATGCAAAATACGCCGGAAGCAATTTCGTTTTATCAGTAGGTAATGCAGTTTTAAAAGTTATTTTCATACTAAATAACAATAATTGCAGGCTAAAATTTACACAAATAACGAGGGTCAGTACAAGTTATTTGGTTTTGGGGTGAAGTCGATAACTGCATTTCAGATATAATGGTTTTAAAATTATTATGCGTATCCCTCTCCCCTGTAATCCCACACATCCCCTCCACCCACTTCCCAACCTCGAACCGACGCAAAATTGCAATAGTATTCTTCTTCCATGAGATTTTCCCTAATTAGCCACTGAATGTACCTCCTCGATGAACTGGGAGATTCAAGATTACTCATAACTGGATTTTGGGTTATTTTTATTTTGGAGGCCTGATTTTGTTAATATATATATAATATATATATATAATATATATATATATATATATATATATATATATATATATATATATATATATATATATATATATATATATATATATATATATATATATATTCTTCTTTTAACGTGCACGATGTCTTCTTTTGAAGGACTTTTGATTTGGCTTTTGGGGTAGATCGTAGTCTCGATCGGCTGCCCTGCCTGTCATCGCTTAGACCCCGGTAGCGTATGCACATGTATTTTACCAGTCACGAGCGCCGTTTCTCCCAGCAGCGAGTTGTTGCGCGGTTAGGTCGACAGTTCGAGACGTGTGAGGTGTCCGTTATGGCTTTGTTTGTGTGTGTATTAGTCTGTAACACCCATTTGATATATATATGTATATATATATATATATATATATATATATATATATATATATATATGTATATGTGTGTGTGTGTTTGTGTTTGTGCATAATAACAAAGTATAACATTCAGTTGTTCTCCATTTACATATATACATTTATGCACACACACACACATATATATAATATGTTATATGTGTATATATATACACACAAATATATATATATATATATATATATATATATATATATATATATATATATATATATATATGTATATATATATATGTATATATTGATATGGTTTTGATCTAGACCAGAGGTCAACTTGGATGCTTTAAGGCCATAGAATGATTCTAAGTGAAATTCACGGAGCTGACCATGGAAAAAGGGGATGGTATTTTAGTAGCAGTTGCATCTAACTTCTAGCTCTAGGCTCAGACAAAAGCATCTAAAATAGAATGTCGGCTTAGGGCCTTCCTTCAAATGAGGGAGTGATCGGGTAAACACTTAGGGTTCACATAATTAATTATATTTACATCAATGCACAATCAGAAGAATGGGGAATAATGATGTGCAGGGGAACAGAGTCCTGTCATACAATCAACGAAACAACAGGTGAATGATTCACGATGAACATAAGGGGGGCCCAACTTCAAAGGGCACCACAATGGAAGATGCAGTGGTTAAGCCACTGTGCATGTGCGAGATGATGAGGTGATTCCACAGCAAGCACTCTTATCCGTAATCGAGAATGCAACGATTACCAAATAGTCGACAGTGTAAGTTAAGGGAACCGAGGGGGTTGCATTTATGGTGCCAAGCAACTCGATTCTGCAACACAGGTTATTATATTTATGTTACTAGGTTATGCACTTTACTTATGACACAGGTCTCAATGAGGTAAAACGCACTGAGGAAAGAAAATAAAATAGAGAGAGAAAATAATAGGGTACATGACTGACTTCGAGAATTTTATTTCGGGTACATTACCTTCTTCGGGAGACTGGGTTTCCTTGTCTAAGGGCACCAGCAATGGAGGGTGATAATAAGGGGCTCAACACAAAAGTAATTCAGTCTTTTAGACAGCCACGTGGAAAAGCAGGGGAGTAGCTCGAAAGGATCTGGAGGACTGCAAGTGTCCTGGGTAAGTTTTCCACTGTCTCTGAGGGTGATCTCGTTCCTCGTTGGGCGAGTGGGTTCTGTTCTCAGCTAGCACTCTGCTGGCCACGAGTTCGAATCTCCGTCCGGCGAATGAAGAATAAGAGGAATTTATTTCTGGTGATAGAAATTCATTTTTCGCTACAATGTGGTCCGGATTCCACAATAAGCGGTAGGTCCCGTTGCTAGGTAACCAATTGGTTCTTAGCCACGTAAAATTAATCTAATCCTTGGGGCCAGCCCTAGGAGAGCTGTTAATCAGCTCAGTGGTCTGGTTAAACTAAGATATACTTAACTTAACTTAATTGAGGGTGATCTGCCCGTGCAGTATCCTTTTGTAACATTGGAGGAATAAGATACTATTCCATGCAGGTGGCGGTGTCGTTGCGGGTACTCCACTTTCTATAGAGGGCCCGTGCGTGGCATTTGGCAGGCATGCTGCTTTGCAAGGTCACGCATGCCCAGGTGTCTTGGCGCCACCCCACTTTCTCCCATGAGTCACTCTGTGCTGGCAAGGATTAATCTCCATAGGACTGCACCTGGAATTAAGGGCTCGGACAAGTCACTCAGTCAAGGGAAAGGTCAAAGTGTACCCCAAGGGATGGGTGAGAGAGAAATCAAAGGGGCAAATTATTTACTCACAGCTTCTTCATGTATTATGAATTCACAAAACGTTAAACATTTATTCTTACGGTTTTACTTTACGGTAATTGCAACAAGAGGGTTGGAGAGGAAGAGGTTTCCCTCGTTGCAGTATATATATATATATATATATATATATATATATATATATATATATATATATATATATATATATATATATATATATATATATATATATATATATATATGCATACATATATTTATGTACATATATGCAATAACTAAGTATAACATTCAGTTGTTCTTCATCTTCATATATACATCTATATATATACATACACGAACATATGTATAAATATATATATATATATATATATATGTATGTGTGTGTGTATTCAGATGTTCTAAAAAAAATCCATGTCAGAGAAGCCACAACAAAACAATCGCAGACAAAAAGAAATTTCTTCGGATAAGATTTTTGACAGAAAATATGCCAGTTAATTTTTCATAGTAAAAAAAATATCTCGTGACATCACTTAGTTCACGAATGCAATTTACAGATAAAGACATCCTTCTGATGTTCCCAGAAAAGATTTTCTATTCTTTTCTTTCGTTCTCTCTCTCTTTCTCTCTATCACTTATGTGCCAGATTGGAAGCGAATATTGACTCTACACAATCCATTCAAATCCTTCTCTCGAGCAAGGCAACGCCTTCGCAGTCTTCTGCAACCTGCAGCAACTATCAGACCTGCGAGCGCTGGCAGACGTGGGAACGTTGTTAGCTTGTTGCGATAAAGGTGCCGACAGCAATTGCCTTACACCCTTAATGCTGTGGGAGGAGGGAGGAGGGAAGAGGGATCCTATTACCCGTCTGAGGGGCGTGTAGGAAAGGGTACAGGAGAGGGAATGGGTCCCATGAGGAAGCAATGATGCCAGCTCGGTGGGTTTACCTTACGCCTAGGATATGCTGAATAAACGCTTTATTGCCCTCTCTTTCCCTTTATGGGAGACCCGTGTTAGATTTCCAAATCTCTCTCTCTCTCTCTCTCTCTCTCTCTCTCTCTCTCTCTCTCTCTCTCTCTCTCTCTCTCTCTTCTTCTTCTTCTTCTTCTTGTTCTTCAGACCTTAGCGTTTCTCTTCTCAGTTTTGCGAAATCTTTTATCGAAAATCATAATACACATTAATTCATGTATCACGGAGTTTGCATTTTTCCGTACAATAAGGTCTTCTGGACAGAAAAGAAATGAATAACCAAAATGTTTACTAAGCATAAAGAAGAGGACATGTCATTAAAATTTACTAGAATCTTCCATATTGATAATTATGACTGAGTGGGTATGGTGTCCACGCTTTGTAAAGGTTAGAAATGAAGAGGAATAAAAGTCCTTCATACCAAGGATAGAAGACTGGGGTGAATATTTTTTCATCATAAACCTATTCAGACTGGTAGAGGATGGCTTCTGAGAAAAAAATGCAACACAGTGGTCGCTGCTACCCTCATGCCTTAACTCCTTAACCACGGGTTAACGCCCTGTACAGGAAACGTCAACAATATTAACCATGGTCTAAGGAAGAGATCCTCACCTACGTGTATATTGCACTGTTCACCTCTTTCTTGACCTTCACGGCTATTTAGGTACATCCTTTCCATCCTCTCTTTGACATCATCTTCTAAGAATTTTTCTACGTGTTCCTCTCCTCTTTCTCATATAAACTTCCATTTTATATTTTATATTTTCCCAAGACTCTGGTCTTCTATACTTTCCACTTGATGGAAACATATTAAAACGGTCTCATCAATCCTTTTAACTATGCTCATCATTTTACCACTTCTGCGTGTCCCATCATTTTCAACCTTTCAGTTCTCCTCCTGTCATGTGTGCTCTGCAAACAATTAATTTCTATAGCCTGAGCAGACCTCACAAATCTTTCATATGTATCCCCACCTCCGCTTCCATAGACAGCACAAGTCTCTTTCCACTTCTCTATGCATTTTTATACCTACCCGTTCGTCACACATTCTGTAATTTATCTTTTCTCTAACAAGCATCCCCTTTATATACAAATCAACTCTTTCCATTTTTCCACAAACCATATCGTCATTCCTCAATCTATTCCACTGGTCTCCTTCATATTTGTAACCGTAGTTTTGTACACATTTACTCTTACTTTTCTTTTCTTGCAAGCACTTTCAAACTCCTCCATCATTTCAGGCATAATGAAAGCATATATATATATATATATATATATATATATATATATATATATATATATATATATATATATATATATATATATATATGTATGTATGTATGTATGTATGTATAATCAAATTTAGGAGGCCACCAACCCTTCAGTAGCCCGGGTATGGTAATAATTAATATAGATACTCATTAAGACACGATCGCCATTTTTTCCCTGCAACAAGAACAAAAAAAAGGATCGATATGGACGTAAGTAATGTATGATACAGTCTTGTAAAAACTGATTCATTACTGAGGAAAAGGCCTAGTTCAAGGAGGGATTAGGACCTGTGTACTGAATGACGATGGATTCTACGGCGGGAAAGATGTATAGGGGGGAAAGTTCCCGGGTTGTGAGTAAGGACACTCACTAAACCGATCCATCAGGGATAACTGACCCAGACGTAGCATTTTTGAAAGAAATGGATCCTGAGGTGACAGGGCAGTTTAAAAGGAAGGTGGCCATAACGTAACAGTAGGTGGTATGACGCAGGCTGTTGGAGCTTTGTAATGACATTACAAAAAGTTTTTTTTTTTTTCTGACAAGGAAATATTGGGAACTCAGAGCCAGAAAATGCCTCAGACTGTCTGATATATGGAGAGAAAATTAGACGTTAAAGATATCATTACTAGTCTTTTAAATTATAAAGGCTTCTTGATGTTAATGATTTTAGGAAACTGTGTACATGTTAGTGAGTTCATGTAACAGAATTGCACTCATAAGCATGTATGTTAATGAAGAAGCAATAAGACCAAAAATTACTAAGAATAAGCCATTTAGAAAGAATTATAGTTTTCGTAACATAACGTATATATAAGTATATATATATATATATATATATATATATATATATATATATATATATATATATATATATATATATATATATATATATATATATATATTTAATGAAAAGGATACTCCAACGAGATACTTAAAAGAGCTAAACAGAATTTTTCCAGACTGCCATGTCAGAGAAAGTCCATTGATAACGATGATAATATAACCATTACCCATAACGACTGCTCAAAAAACTATGATTCAAGCGTCCTTTTCAGACTATTCTTATGCTATAGTGTATTTCTCTCTCTTCACAAAGTCGCATCTGGAAAAGATCAATACCTAACACGGCCTTCAGATACAAAGCCCAGTCTGGATTACTGAGTTTATGTTCGTGGGAGATATTAATGAAGGACTTAACAAAACAAAAAAGAAAGTTATTATTGAAAACACCTTATTAGCATAAACCCAACGCCTGCATTTAATCTTGGTTGACCTCTGTCTGAACAGAAAGTTTCCAAAAAGTGAAATT
>NC_089751.1:29877860-29920360 GCF_040412425.1 Macrobrachium rosenbergii | reverse complement strand
ATATATATATATATATATATATATACATACATATATATATGTGTGTGTGTGTGCGTGTAAATGTAGTTCCTCATTGATGGGTCGACATCGATATATATATATATATATATATATATATATATATATATATATATATATATATATATATATACATAAACGACAATGACACCTTTGTTATTGAAGGATATAGGATATAGGGAAGAGGTAACATAATGCGCTCGTTCAGAAAATAGGCGGGGTGTTAAATTATTCCTTTCTGGAAGGCACTATAAACAGAAAAGGAGTTGTTTCTCAAATCTGCACACATGACATAAACAATTCTAATATAACATGCACTGTAGCCTTCTGGACTGAAAATTCTGAGTTGAATAAGGTGCCCAACACATGAAAAGTAATGATATCAAGGAGACGAAATTTCAAAAGCCGGAAAAGGTCGGTTGGGATTTGTTCAGGAGACGCAATTTCCACGACCTTAATGGCGACACCCTGCATAATATGTCAACGGTCAAACTAGAATTACGAAAACTCCTAACACCATTCACCTATTTTACTAATTCAAATTCTGGATTTGGTTTTATTATTTCCCACCGATAAATGCGTGTTACGGACTGCCTGAGGGCAAGACCCTTGTTGGCATAAGGCCTGCTTAATGAAGAAGAGTAAGAACAAGAAGAAGAAGAAGAAGATTTACACGTCTCCCCTTTGTGTCGGTACTTACATGACTGCTGGCTGGGGGACACGCTCGGCATCCCAAGCGAGAAATGCAACAGTGGGAGAGCGTACAAATGTCTCTAAAGTCTAGCGTGCCGTTGTTGCTACGATCCCCTATGAATCAAGTGACATCCAGATCATATGAATTTGATGCTAATTAGCTGACAAATCCTGTAAGTGACAAGCTAGACTGCCCATTTTGCTTTGCTTTCGTTCTGTTTTGCAAAGCGGAATTTATTTTCTGATCTACATGTTCTAATTTAGTTAAATTTGGCTCTTCTTACCCACTTTGGCAAATTTCCTGCCCTTCTAGCTGGCAGTATTATTGGTGCACGACCGAGAGCTATTACTACAGACAAAGACAAATAAACAGATAACCGTATGATACATCAAGCTAACGCAATTGCCTTAATTTCAGTGTTTGACATGTAACATGACACAACTTTAAACCTGCACTCAATTACTATTACTTGATGTAATCGGTAAGGTAGGTAATTGCTTAGTTGTGACATGTATAATCGTCCACCTCTGGGTTACATTTGCCAAGTAACAACTGTAAATTATGAACTACCTTCAACAACTGTATAGTGGGAGAAATTTTTATAGGTTCGACAGATTTGAAAAATCTGGTTTAGCGAGAGAATTTCTCTAGAAATGGCCTAGAGCGTACCTGCATAAAAAAATAACCAGTTTGTATGGGAAACGTTTACTTAATGGGAAATGGTGCATATTCAATTGAAAATTTCTCCCTTTCTCTTGATCTAGTTTCAGTGCCTGTTGTCATAAAACTGTTCTACCTCTTCTCCCCCCCCCCTTTTTTTTTACTGAGTTCAGTTTACTATCCTTTGTCACAAATCTTTTTTTTCTCTCTCTCTCTCTCTGCTCATGAAACATACAGATCTTGAGTTGGAAAACCAATTCTTAATTCTACGACAAGCAATTAGATCATTCTTCTAAACCTATGAATCTCAAGTATGTATAAAAACAAAAACAAAAACAAAAACAAAAATTATTGTAATATATGACAAACCCTAAAGCGTTACCGTATGGCTTCTTCCAAAGGCAGTTGACCAAAATTTGTCCAAAATTTCCGGTACATTTTGCGCAATTTTATTTCTTACCGTCGCACGCAAGCAATTTACGCCTATAGAACCCCGAGGTTATTGGACAACATCGGCTTCATTGGAGATTTCAAGAATTTTACATTTCCATCACCGGGATTTTAGACAGCAGAAAGAAATGGGAGGGTATAATATGGTGTGAAAATGGCAAAGAAGAATAGTTGTTATCTACAACGGACCAGGAGAAGCCTCTGTCACTGGCTTGCAGAAAGAATGAGAAGGGTCGTATCATAGAGATACTCCGCTAAGGAGAAATTGTTTTCCTGATCCGTACAAGATCCATGGACCCTGGATCCGTAATGCCATAGGATGTAGGATAACGAGTGGTACTAATGTTACTAGAAAGATGGTCTACCCCGCGAGCACATATCTCATTACCCAAACTGCCAGATTCTTAGCGACCCTCTTTGCATAGACTGAAAGAAGAGACCTGTATTACAAAGGGAATAGTATGAGACTAGAAAGAGTTTGCTGTATTGAGTGTGAAAAGGTTCAAAGAAGATTTGGGAGATGAATACAGACTTATGCTAGGCTGTTCAAGGAAGGGTCAGTACAGAAAAATAGCCAAAATGGCTTAGCAAATTGCACTGGGCACCTCTAGGTGACAATCTCATAAGTGGTAACAAAGAATTTACCAGTATACATTATATTTTTTCTGGTTTTACTGCTAATTATGAAGTCATTACTTCTAAAAAAGTAATAATAATAATAATAATAATAATAATAATAATAATAATAATAATAATAATAATAATAATAATAAATGAAGAGCAAAAAGGAGGCAAAGGATATTTTCAGACAAACTACATTTCAGTTATATATTATGTGAACGTTGCAAATTATATTTGATTGCCAAATACGCTTTGAAGATTGAATTTAATATTTTAGGATAACCGTTTCACCTCTAGCTTTCACTTGACAAATATTTTATGCTCTCGTGTCCAATATGATGGCGGTTAATTGCCAATATATTGAAAACAGGGAATCGTTTACCTTTCGTAAACGAATATTTTTTTTCCTCCTAGGTACAAGAGCACTGCGGTGCATTTAATAATTTCGCAATGTCTCATTTTTACACGATAATGCAGCAAAATATAGCAGATAGTGTTTCAAAATATGGCAGTTATTTTTCTAACGCTTGTGGAGTTCTCTTTGTTATGGAATACTGTAGCAAATATTTCAGAAGTGATATATTTGTAATTAGTGAAAAAGGTAGTTAGATTCGTAATCCATATTTGTTAATAGCCTATGTACTGGTTGTACAAAGTTGATTAAATCATCTATGACTGTCTGTCTGGCTGTCTGTCTTTCTGTCCGCCTCCTTCCCCATGAGGTGGACAAGATTGCTCAAAAGCGTTGTTGGTCATTCTGGAAAGTGCGTTAATAGACTCCTCTCCTTCAGAGATCATGTAACAGTCATATTAAAGATTTTCATTAGATAAAAGGTGGGAAATCAAATCTGTCGTTTCTCAAGACCTCGATGTCCACATAAATTTTGCGCCTGCAAAGCCTGCTGTCAGAAAAAAAAAGAAAACTGAGGAGGTACGCTTTCAAGAATCTTGATTAATGACTATGGTTTTGTCTAGTTAGCAAGCAAGCTGTAGACATCAACTTACATGGGCATAACGTGATACAAGATTGGAAGCAAGGTCTAAGTTTTTTTTTATTAGATAGGAAGCCTTTGATTCAAGTAAGTTATTTAGCAAAATGTACAGTACGTACGTAGAGCCTCTGGGAATGAGCTGAACGTTACATACTATAACAGTCAAGTCCTACTGACATGTCAAAGGGCTGCTCAGAAGAAAACCGCGAATGTTATCTCATTAGCACAGCAAACTTTCTAGAGGCTCTCTGAGCCAAGGACATAAAGCGAACCCTTCAAAAATTTGTGCTACTTTCTTCTTAGACGTAAAATGCTTGAAAAAAGCAGGCTTAATTTTTTTCAGGTTTTCAACCATTCTTGTGAAAAAAGAGAGAGAAGAATGGAAGTCATATCGCATAATATTAGGTATGGTTGAAAACAAGTTTCCAAAGGGGGAATGTGGTAAAAAAGAAGAGTGGGAAATTTATGAGGTATAGAATAACAGGCGAATAAATAAGAAAAAAAGAGCCTACGGGAAATCATTGATAAAAATGATAAGCGATGGTACTAGAACAAAAGTCTTTGAAGAGCGCATGCAGATAAAAGAAACGTGAAGATGTAAGCATGTCTACCATAGATAAAAAATACTAAATTGCAAGAAAATTTAGAGAGCTCTTACCGGAGAGTGAGGGCAACAGAGGGATGGTCGTCTAAACCTTTAAGTCACGTACTGTGGGTGACACAATTCTGTCTTCTAAACACACGTAACCATAAAAATGTTTACCATTGTGAACAGTTCCTAAAAGAGATTATATTAATGTTGATGAGGTAGAAATAACACTTTTGATTGGTCAAAATAGATTACAATTAAGGGTATAAAGAATAGTCATTGTCAGTACATTCATTCGCAACAGAACTGAGCAAAGGTAGTTAAATACCCAGTTACAGCATCAGTTAAGCCATTAAGAAATTCTTTACATGATTCACAACGTTCCATAAACATAATGGAGAGGACCAACATGGAGTTACCATATTATTTTGATAAAATAGCTTCCTGTACTGAAGTACTCACAGACTGTCAGGACAGTCATGCAGTGAAAAAGCCAAGAAATCAGTTTCTTGGCTTCACTAGCTCAACTTGATTCCCGGTTCAGGGAATCCCGTAGAAGCATTGTATTTACTTAGTAGAGATATACTCAGTGAATGCTGTTGGAATCTTTCCACATGCTTCAGTTGGTTTTCAGCGGTCACGTCAGTGTGGAACTGTATGCGCTGGCATGAAGCAAAATGCCAAGGTAACAAGACTGCATCTCTAGACATAACTTCAGTCACCAGCCAGCAAGGATAACGTTCAGAGGTTCAACGAGTTTAGGGAGACACTGAAATACTTCATCAGGAGGTCAATGAAGGATAAGTGCACGATGCTCAGCCAGAAAAAAAACACCGACCACTTATGCTGTTGAATTACAGAGTAACAGATATGCAGTTAGCTTGGCGGAGGGTCACTGATGATTACAGTTCAGGGGATGCGCCTATGACCTCTGAATGCCAATCAATCTGTGATTCGTTAACTTTTGCTTTTAAAATGACTAAATTTCCTTTTTTAGTTTGTCATTCTGCAGTTACATATGTGCGGTGTCTAAGGCACTGGAATAAAATGCAGTAAGGTATGGTGAATTCGACTTTTATGGGTTGTTTGTTACCTATTATTTGAAGGTACAATAAATTCTTGTGTTAATCCAATGACAAACTCTCATATGCATATACATACATATATATATATATATATATATAATATATATATATATATATATATATATATATATATATATATATATATATATATATATATGTGTGTGTGTGTGTGTGTGTGTGTGTGTGTGTGTGTGTGTGTGTATACTGTATACGTATATATACACACATATATATATATATATATATATATATATATATATATATATATATGTGTGTGTGTGTGTGTGTGTGTGTATGTATAGCTGCATGTTACAAATCAAGTACTTGATTGTCATGATGAAGATCAGCTGATTTCAATTAAAACTAAAGATTCTGAATTTAAGAGAAATGTGTACGACATATTCGAAATTAGAACGAATCCCTCCTGATGGCTGAGTACATAAGTCATCTTCACCTTATTTTCAACCCAGAAAGGCAGAGATTAGGATCCTGGTCAGGATAAAAGCACTTATCATATATGATTCTTCTTTAGAGCAATTCATTCTCAAGTTATATATATTAAGCTCGATATGAACGGATTAATTATGTTTTGAGATATATAATATATATATATATATATATATATATATATATATATATATATATATATATACATATATATATAAATAAATAAATAAATATATAAATACACACACACACATATATATAACGTCAAATCAAAGTCCTTCGAAATGCTTACCCCATTATAAAAGTGCGTTAAAACGAAGAAATATATATATATATATATATATATATATATATATATATATATATATATATATATATATATATATATATATATATATATATATATATTCCTGGACTGAAAATTTCCAGAACGTTTCATTTCTAGCCGTAAAATCAATTTTTGGGGGGGGGGGTGATACAGAAGAAAACCCCAGGAAAAAAGGAATTAGGGAAAAAAGGGACCTACGGGTCCATTATCCGCACTAGACAGAATGTTTTGCATGCTGGTGATTCTGCCTGTGATTTATTTGTTTCAAAACCCATGAGATGCATTGCGAGTCATGAAGCTGCGCTGATAAAGTGCATATTTTTTTCGTGCTACTTCTTTATTGCCCACTGTCATAGCTATTTCGTGCTCTCAGAGGTATACAATTATGGGCCACTGACCAAATTATTCGCTGCAATTCATGACATACAACAGTAACGTAATTGAGTTCCGCCTCCCTCATCCCATTCGAATTCTCTTGCAACGTTTCGTTAATATTTATGTGAATCGTCACAGATTTATTGGAAATGTCTGATATCGCTGTGAGATATCAATACACTGCTTATAGCCACCGTACGCACTCTTATTCAACCTCTCCCTTTAATGTACTCTTCTGTATTTTATACTCTCGTTCTTAAATTATCTCTGGAGCTGCTGAAAATTTGGAAAACTAGTTTTTATTTTATGAATTATTAGCTACATATTACTGATAGCTTTCATAGAGAGGAATTTCTTACGAAAAAAAAAATACTAAGGAGTTTGGGATGTTCCATATAGAAAATAACTGGATGTAAAGTTATTTTTTCCTTCCTGTTTCAGTCCTTTATTTCTATTAAAAAAAAAAAGTACCCCAGCAAATAATTAATACTCTCAGTACTCCCACTCTTCATAATGTTCATGATAAAGATAAAATGGTATAAAATAAGCAAAAATAAAAAAAATAGAAAGATTGCACTAACTGCTAAATAACTCAGGATATATTAAGGGTACCATTTTAGGGTAATCCCCTCGTGCGTGAGAAGAAACCCTAGACTCCGTTTCGTGACTTTGAGGAAGACGCCGACAATCTTCCAGTGCTTATCCTGAAAGAGAATCTTTTTTATAACGATCATTGCTAAGCAATTACCTGTGTAATGATGTAGGGGTCGGCAGAATGAATTACACGGTATTATTATTATTATTATTATTATTATTATTATTATTATTATTATTATTATTATTATTATCGTTCTTGTTGCTGTTGTTATCATTATTATCATGAGTACTGTTATTATTATTATTATTATTATTATTATTATTATTATTATTATTATTGTCGTTCTTTTTGCTGTTGTTATCATTATCATCATGAATACTGTTATTATTATTATTATTATTATTATTATTATTATTATTATTATTATTATTATTATTATTATTATTCCTAATATGCACATTAAAAAAACTGGCAATGATACGACAGAACACCACGTCCACAACAGAACAAAAATTAAAGAAAGCAGTAAGAAAGAAGATACAAGAAATCTTTTAAAGCTGACGGTATCTAATCCGATAAACAAAACACAGAAAGATAGCTCTTGAGTATCTCAGTTTCAGAGAATTGAGGAAGATCTTCTTCTTCTGTCTGCTGTAACCTTCTCCTTGGCGTATTATGTAATCTTGTCTCAAAAGGAAAAAAATGTTGGGCAGGCCATTAAAAGCTACGAGCTCTGTACATTATGGAGGAGTAGTTGAATCTAGAGGACCTCAAATGGAATGAATAGATTTTACGAATCGTTCTCTCTCCCTTTGCAAATAACAGTACTTAATTTTAGAAATTTATAGTATTATATTTATTTCGTAATTTGTCTTTTTTTTTGAGTCTAAAACTTGCGATGACGTAATTCATCATTATTCAGGGACTATTCAGTAACTTAAACATATCGACAATGCAATTCAATGATAATTGCCATAAAACTCTTTTGTAATTTTAATTGTTTATAATACACGAGTGTGCATCTGTTCATAGCCGGCTTTGTTTACACCCATTCACTGTTGGGGACATTAAAATTAGCTCTTGAAAACACAATGCTTAAAATTAAAGTATAATGTGCTCGTTAGTTCAGAAAAGGATATAAAAAAATAGTGAACAGAAAATATAAAGAACTGAATGTAATGATATATTATATATACGTCAAGAACGAATTAGAAAACAATTGATGTTATTCATGCTATAAAACATTAGTGGAATTTTGCAATTTCGACTTTCGGGTATTTTCTGAATTAATAAAATTTTTATCATGGTTCACAGTATACCTTGTAGTCCGTATCAATTATTCCCAACTTCTAAATAAACTTTGCAATTTTCTTTTGTATTCTACGGTAAAACCAAGTGAAAAAATCTTGAATTACAAATCTGGAGATATATTTGTAAAGAGAAATTTTGTCCAGAGGTATATCTTTTATGCTTTTTTTTTAACTCTTTTTATTTGATTTTAAAAAAGAAAATATAAAAGAAACGGAAAGAAAGAATTGGGTAAATACTGGGAAAGAAAAAACGTCGCAGTCAACAATCTCAGTATCTTCCTTGAAGTGCTTTTTCATGTTTGGCATGTCAGGAGTCCATTAAGACTCCTCATTCCTCCATATGTTACATACGTCATTATGTTCTGCATGATTTGAATTACCAACAAACTCGCTTATTTGCACAATGGCAAGGCAACTGCGCTTCTTCCTTTTCGTTAATCAACATTCGTATGATAAGAATGAATGTCTTCTTAATGGTATCACTTTTCGACCTTTAAAGGACCAAAACTAAGCCCTTTTAAATATTAAACTAATTCTGACAGAAAACAGTTAAAGCAACTTGTAAGGGCCAGGCCTGAACTTATGGTGATTTGGGGAAACAGAAATTAAGATAAAAAAATAAGATAGTGAAATAAAACGTTCCAGTCCATGTATATTTCTTTTGAATTTGTGACTAAATTATTCAGATCCAAGTAATAAAAAGTATATTTTGGCATACACATTATTATATATATATATATATATATATATATATATATATATATATATATATATATATATATATATATATATATATATATATATATGTATGTATGTATGTGTATGTACAGATATATATATATATATATATATATATATATATATATATATATATATATATATATATATATATATATATATATATATATATATACATGCTGGAACAGACATGCCACTTTTCATTACGATGGCGGAAGGTTTTTCAATACATCACAGTGTGAATTCCATTTCTTGCTTCTTTACCTCTCATTACTCGCTGTCATTTGTAATTGACAAGTTCACAGGCATCATGTGAATAAGTGAATTAATTACACCGTGGCCGCAGGAGAATATTCATCCCCATCAACTGCAATTCCATTTCATTACTTCCTTTGTGAAATGCTGTGATATTTCACTTGATAATTTTCGTTCTCCTGAATGCCAACATTTTGTTTTTGAAGGGATTTCTAAAAATTAATTTGATTAAACGATAACTTAAATCCTTATTTTTAATAGAATATTAAGAACTCGTTTTTGCCAAATCACGAAAAATTACTCTGGACTTAGGTTATTTGAAGAATCTGAGTGTATGTCTCATAGATCTATACGTTTTTTTATATATAGATATCGAGTTTGATGCTTTTCATGCTCCCTATAAATATGCAAAACAAGAGCTGCTGTCATAATTCTCCAAGTGTCAAGGTCTAATAATCATAAATACTAATGGAAAAAATAAAATTATTACTTAGATCAAATATGTCTAAAGAGGGAAGGCTCCGAGGAGTTGCTGACATCCGGAAAGGGGAGCAATATTAGAGTAGAATGAAAGATCTTAAAGACGGGGCAATAATTCTCTTATCTCAGTATATTTAAGAAACCTGATGAACTATGTTTAGTTTTTTTTTTTTTTTTTCAAAACACCGCATAACATTGGTATCACAAGGAACCTCAATAACTGTCAGCTCTTCAGAATCCTTGAATAGAGTGTTACATAGGTCAGTGATTTCATACTCTTGGAGTCATGTGCAGGGTTTGTCGTTTAATGTTCATAGTTTCCCTGATCAGGAACTGATCTGGACTAGCCTAGGCGCATACAGATCAGTAACTGACCTATCCTCATCTGGACTTGAAGTCAATATCAAGGTTACCTTGATTGAAACTAGTTGGGTCTGAAATTGTGTTCCCAAAGAATACTGGCTGTCAGAAAGCATGTTCCTTGATTTAAGGCCAGAGCACAAAACATTAAAGCATAAAAAATCCATTTTTATTAATGAAACAGAGAGGATTGGCAGAACATATCAGGAAACCCCCTGTCATTTAAATATCTTTTCAAATGGAGAAGTACTAATAGAAAAAGCAATAAAGTGTGCAGATGACATGGAAGATGACCCAAGACCTCTTTAAAGCAATAGAAAAATGGATTCTGGAACATCTCCACACCAACTTTTAAAGCTGTCTACGATCTTTTTCATATCCACTGAACGAAACATAAATTAAGAGATAACAGATCACGATGACAGGTATAAAGAATAAAAATGTCAAATGAAGATTTTGGTCTATACGGTATCATATAGTAGTGCTGTGTCATCCTTGGTATCAGTTAACCGTTTTCGGTTAACAGATATTTAAGAAGGAAATAGACTGAAAGATGAAGGAGTTTTTATTCCTTTTATGCAGCATTTTAGTTTTCTGTAAAAGAAAACTATCGAGATGTCTATTTGTCTGTCCGTCCGCACTTTTTCTGTCCGCCCTCAAATCTTAAAAACTACTGAGGTTACAGGGCTGCAAATTGGTTATGTTGATCTTCAACCCTCCGATCACCAAGCATATCAAATTGCAGCCCTTTAGCCTCAGTAGTTTTAATTTTATTTGAGGTTAAAGTTAGCCATGATCGTCCGTCTGGTACCGCTGTAGGTGCCAACAACACTGGCCACACCGAGCCGTGGCTGAAAGTTTCATGGACCGCGGCTGAGAGTGTCATGGGCGGTGGCTGAGAGTTTCATATAGCATTATATACGCTACACAGAAAACTCGATTGCGCCAAAGAAACTTCGGCGCAGTTTTTGCCTGTTAATCTATGTCTTGTGAGGGAAGAGGCAGACAGACGATGAGCTTTTGAATGGAAGGGGTGTTAGGACGGGAGGACTTCAGTATCTAGTATGCAGGTAAGTGACATACTGACATACTATAGTGTAGGTAGAACATCTGAATGACTGGTGACAAGACTTCCGCAAAAATAGCACATGCTCAATGCTCGAATCCTCGGCATAGGGGGATTACCACTTGATTCAGCAATTTAAAGGTGAATGTTAAAGTTAAGATTTTTCTTTTTTATTTTTGGGACTTATTCTGTCAGAAAAAATGAATGGTTTTCTGTGAGATTATCTTAGTGAATAATTTCAAACAGCTCCCATTTTTGCATATTTAGAACACTTAATCACGAACGGTACAGATATCAGAATGGAAAGTGTTGTTCTTTTCCAGTATTATTACTCTGTTTAGAGTAATGATCTATTCCTTTCTGAAATTCATCCAGTACCCCATCTCCTCATTCACGCTTGGCACCAACATTACTAAAAGCCCATGGTTACCGGCACTGAAAAATCAAAGCCCCAACAGGGTATGGTGCTTCGCGTATGGCTTCCGTTTTATATTTAGTTGAATTAAGCTTTTAGATAGTGGTCATGGTTGATGCCATAGACTGGAGCAACACTTTCTTAATATATCTTAATGGAAACTGATCTTTTTTACTTCTTACATTATCACATATATTAACATAGCTGTATACTAAATTGAAATATAGACACGGATAAATAGTTAAGTTTAGTTCATTTCATATTTCAGATTACCAACGAAATCTGCGTACAGTGAAACTAGAACCAAATATTTCGCGGCAAAAATATCCTTGAAATATTCTGCTTACCGTATTAAAACTTGTAGACAGCCTACGTATTACTAAGGATACCTTTGCGACCAGAGATCAATAGGAATATAAAAGCTATCTGGACGGGCAGTGCTAGTACAAATACTTTGAAAAGTATAATGTCTAAGTAGAAAGGTAGAAACGTATTAACCAACATTTTTTTTTACCTCGAAGCATTTTCATATGTCAGGGTGATTATTAACAAGGTACATCAATCAAGTTTAGTTCAAGGCAATACAACCTTTATTAATTATGAGTTTGTTGTCTGACTACATTAAAGTTTTGATCTTAATAATGAATGAATACATTAAATTGTATCATTAAACTTTTTCTTAGTTAAAAACTACGAACAAGTATGTAGCCTCAAGATCATAATTTGTTTAATTTGTCAAACCTAAGTTGCATCTACAAAGGCTTTCTCTGTTATTGCTGCCTCCGAATAGCATGGCATGAAACCCGTACGATTAACAATCAGATATCAAGTTGCCTTAGTTTTTGTATGATTTAATGATGCCAAAATTTCACTTATTATGGGTCTGTTTGACTAAGTTAATAGCAGTAAACGATTCTTATTATTAATACGAATATTATTATATGAATCACCACTGTACCACAGAGAAACTGTATTTTTTTTTATCCCAGTCAAAAGTATCAAGATGATTTTTCTTCTTACATCACATTCAGTCCTATGATGAATCTTGGCCTAATAACATTTTCTTATACCTCCGAAATGAAATTTTCCTAAAGGCTGAATACAAGTTCTTTGTGGCATGCAATTATAGTCCTAATGGAAAGGAAAATATCAGCCATTATTTAATATAAATCGAGTTTTCTAAAAAAAAAAAAAAAAAAAAAAAAAAAACTCGCTTAGAATATTCTTTCCTATAGCCTTATCTAAATTCCGGCACTTCGCGTAACAAATGTGATATTTCAGCTTGAACATCTCACACAATAAAGTTGCTTAAGCTCTCGCGTGCTGAAGGCAAAGCGGCTTGAAGCCTGCAGAATACATCCGAGCTAGCATCGAGGCTCCGATAAGCCGGAAGATGTTTGGTTTTATGGGAATGCTCTCTCGAGGAAGAAAAGAGCACGAGCCCCTTCTTATCGAAGACGAGCGTTTCCTTCACAAGTGCAGCCATAAAATGATCTTTGCATAATTAGCCATAGCAAACATAGCAGTGTGTAGACAGTTCTAAACAACAAATATGAATCCGAGTGGAAAAGTTAAGTATATCTTAGTTTAACCAGACCACTGAGCTGATTAACAGCTCTCCTAGGGCTGGCCCGAAGGACTAGACTTATTTTACGTGGCTAAGAACCAATTGGGTACCTAGCAACGGGACCTACAGCTTATTGTGGAATCCGAACCACATTATAGCGAGAAATGAATTTCTATCACCAGAAATAAATTCCTCTAATTCTTCATTAATCCGAGTGGAAACGGTGTCACTTTATTCTCCTAATACGAATATCACTTGTTACGACAGTGACACTGACAACCCAGGCCAGGAAAAACAAGGTCTACCCATTTGGTTGGAGTCGCCTCCCACCTGGGGTAACTACGTAGGCGATGACGTATCCTAGAGGTACCTGCTCACTATGGCAGTTCACCTGCTGGCGCAATAAGGAGGTAGACAAAGCTCTGCCTACATGGGGGATTTTGGGGGGAAGTGAGCAGACCTTCTCTTTCTCTTGGCCTTGCTGACAACTATAAGCATTACGATAACGGTTTAAGAATTGACTAAAACCGATTATTCATCCTCGAATTAAAACACATCTTTGTGCCTAGTATCTCTACTACCGCATTCAAAAAGTCTTTCATGAAATTTTTTTTTGATTTCGTGATATTCTCAAAATCCAAGATAACTTAGTTACGATGAAACTCAGTAAGTGGAATCCCATTTTTTATGGTAAAAATGTTTATCATGTTAAAATAGTATGGGTCGTTACTTTTGCACTATCTTTCTTAAAAGAAAGTATAGGAAAATGCGGCAGAAAAGTAATTAGAAAGAAAGATATCCACTGTATGATGAACACGAAATGCAAGAGATGACAGGAACAATTGAAAATATTAGTGAAGACATTCACCTCTGGTATAAGGATTGAGTGTACACGACGCTGGCTTAACAGTTACATAGTGCTGATAAAGAATTATTCATATAAGAGCTATTACGGCTGCAGGGGCCAGTGTTATTTAGCAATCTCCCTAAAATGTCATTTATGATAAAATAAGTTTATAGCCACACAATTTTCTGGACACGATATTCATCAAAATGACCAATAAAGTAATGAAATCAAGTTTGATCACAAAGGCTTTACGGAAGAAATATCTCAACGTTTTAAAACCACAAAAGAATTCCATTACATAAAACGCCAAACCCATATTTCGCAGATATCAATAACGTTTAAGGCACTGTTTTAATGATGGTGAGGAAGGGGATTATTATTATTATTATTATTATTATTATTATTATTATTATTATTATTATTATTATTATTATTATCATTATTAATTTTCCAGGAGGATTGCTACATGAATGAAGGCCTATCAGATGTTATAACTATGACTTTGCGTGAGAAAAATAACCTTAATAAGCCTTCATACCTAAATGCCTAGCATTTTACTCCAAACTTTGCAGATCAAAAATTGTAAAATAAAATCATTACAAAAGACTAAATGTCATATAGCTAGTTTAATTTTTATTTTCTCGTAGGATTTTAATCAGATTTCCGAAGAAGTTCTTTTGCTCCGTTTAATTACATGATATCTAGCACTATATATAACTGCTTCTATAAATTCATGGGACAATTCAGTGCTGAGACTGACTAGAATTAACTAACCCAATTTTAAAACTATTAGTGATATTTAATGGGATAATAATCAAACACGTGCAAGAATCTTTAAGCCATCAGACTTAACGAAGAGTGACGATGCTCGTTTGCTTCAAACATCTCTTCATCTCTATCTCCCTCTCTCTCTTTTTTTTATTTACTGTTTCGATGAACAGTATGACGTCAGAGTGTTTATTTTACGTATGCTATTTATAAATGCAGAAAGGATATTCATTCAGTTATAATCTTTCCAACGAAACTTGTTTAGCTATTCAGACAAAATCTTTAAAGCTTAAAATAATGAGCATGATAAAACTTCCCTTTTTGGGTTAAATTCTTTGGAAAAGGTCAAAATTAAATTAATATCAAGAGTTTGTCTCGTGTGTTGTAATTAAGTCTGGTCTTTGAGAAATTTTGACTTTTGTATTCTTTCTTTTATAGTTTTAAGGGAAATATAAAGTGGTAATTGGACGTAAAAGTTTTGTACAGTGCTGCTGTAAATTTCATTGACATAACCCTCAAAACTAATTGGGAATTTTCAGATGAGAGCAGTGAAACAAGGAAGGCAGCGGGTTGTGTACAAAATATTGGCTGGAACCTCGGAGATTGTTTGGATGCCAAAGGTGGTATGAATGAAACGATTAGTAAGGAAAAACTTCTTTATGGAACTTAATTGTGAATACTGGAAGCGAATGAGATGAACAAAGGTTGAAAGCGCAGAGATTTTGTGAGAGAGAGAGAGAGAGAGAGAGAGAGAGAGAGAGAGAGAGAGAGAGAGAGAGAGAGAGAGACAGTAACAAAGTTGGAAGAGAGAGACTAAGAGCAGTGAAAAGACTGTCTCATCGGAATATCTGTAATACATACCTTTAAAAATGAACATTTGTTTCCTTTTTCCATCACTTTTAGTTTTCTGTAAAAGAAAACTGTTGTGCCGGCTTTGTCTGTCCGTCCGCCCTCAAATCTTAAAAACTACTGAGGCTAGGGGGCTGTAAATTGGTATGTTGATCATCCACTCTCCAATCATCAAACATACCAAATTGCAGCCCTCTAGCCTCAGTAACCTTTATTTTATTTAAGGTTTGTTAGCCATAATCGTGCTTCTGGCAACGATATAGGACAAGCCGCCACTGTGCCGTGGTTGAAGATTCATGGGCCGCGGCTCATGCAGCATTATACCGAGACCACCGAAAGATAGAGCTATTTTCGGTGGCCTTGATTATACGACGCACAGAAAACTCGATTGTGCTAACGAAACCTCGCACGTTTTTTCCTTGTTTTATATTGTTAGGATTCAAGTATACACCTATTTCATATAGCGTATAGAAATATCCACGTCTTGTTCCAGATATTGAAACCAGATCTTTAATCGTGGTGTACGTGTCCTATAAGTTTAAAACCGATGTTCGTGCGTTAAATCCTTTATCAAAACTTTATATTGCTTCACATAAATCAGTCATAGACACTTCAAATGGCGTTTTGAATAACACCAATGAAAAATGTTTAGCCATTTCTAAAAATAAAAAAAAAGAAGGAAATTGGAAAAGGGATCATGAATAAATACCGCGTGACCTTTTATATCTGTTCCCTAGTGCATGGCAATAGCTCGGAGCTGAAAGCCTATTTTGGACACCAAAGTTTCTCTCTCTCTCTCTCTCTCTCTCTCTCTCTCTCTCTCTCTCTCTCTCTCTCTCTCTCTCTCTCTGTTGCTCATGCATATTGTACTAAACCTTTGTGATAACAGGTCAGTTATCAATTTCTCTGCATGTTGTTCGTGCTTCATTCTACAGAGAATATCTTTATATTGGTGTTCCAACTAGTACATTATAAGAACAGAACAACGAGTTTTCCTTCTATGCAGAAAATATATCAAGTCGGATCAACGGCTGATAGCGGCTAGATAAAAGACTTCTTTCCTACATTACTATGAAAGATGATATTTCATTCATGCATTCATATCTAAGGCATCAGCAAACATCAGTTAGAATAAAAAGTTAGATTTTCACAGTTTCAGTCACACATTTTTATTTAACGCGGAATGCACTTTTGATGCGACATCAATTGCAGTTTAAAGAGATCATATTGCTTTCCAAGCATAATCCCCAGCGATCGTAGTACATTCTACCCATTTAATAACAAATTCTTACGATAAAGAAGTCGTTTTCCGAATCTGATTTCCCCATTTAGCAACTGACAACAATTTTCTTGGGAAAAAATTCGTTATAAAGAAAGTACAGTAATAATCAGTGTAGTGTAAAATCTCGTTGACAAAACTTTCTTATGGAGTGAAGAGTTCTTGAATCCTGGGGATTCACGAAATGAATGATAACGCGTCAGCTGGAAACATCTGCAATGCTTTGGCATGATGAAATTGTATATAAGAACATAGTATATCTAGGCAGTTAGAGTTTCGACGGTATGAATGCCATTTTCATACTGTCAACTGTTAAATGTTTCGTGTTTTCCAAAAACGAAAAAGAAAGTTTTAAGCCGATATTTGTATGTTAAATCCCTCAAAAGCGCTGTGTCTCGTTTTACATAAATCATATATCGACAATTTAAATGTCGTTTTGAATTTTGCCAGTGAAAAAGGAAACTGTAAAAGGGATCATAAATAAATACCAGTGACCTTTAATAGAGTCTCAAGTCCATGATAATGGCTTGCTGCTGAAAGCCTGTTTTCAGTGCTCTCTCTCTCTCTCTCTCTCTCTATCAATTATGCAGCATTAAACCCGTGTGATGAAAGACCATTCATTAACTTACAAATGCAAATTACACTCTTCTCCTGTTCGTTTATCACAGCGTAGGTTGCCGTTTTAAATCAGTGTTATTGTATTCGAGATTTTCAGTTTGATAGCATTAAAATATCCCCATACACAAAAGAAGTGGCTAAGTTATTCATAGTATAAACGTGGAAAATGTATTAAATATAAATATTAGCCAAAAAAAAGCTTGTTGGTATTTTAATATTCATGCCACCTCTCTTCATGCACAGAAGGTTATGGATCATAAACAAGATAAGGCATAATAACCAGAATGATTAAAAATACTAAACGTAGTCCATAAGACTAAAGGCATTAAGAGGGAAGCACCAGAGTAAGCTGGTCGAGTGTTTATGGTATGAGAGGCTGACAATATCAAGGTTTTATTTGTTTATTTTATTTATTGACCATTAATTATATCGAACAATTAATGAAATTTTAGAAAACATAAAGGTAATGCGGACGCAGCTGAATATCTCTTTCATGTTTTATTTACTATTTCAATAATATTCTTCAAGCAAACCACTGAGTGGAAAGCATTTCAGATATCAACCTCTGTTCCTTTTCCACTAGAGAGAGAGAGAGAGAGAGAGAGAGAGAGAGAGAGAGAGAGAGAGAGAGAGAGAGTCGGTAATTCAATTCTGACACTCCCCTACGTTAATGAGTACAGATTATCTCCTCCGGTCATTGAAACTGTAAGAATTAAGGCAATTTACGTTTTCGCATCAACTTAGTACATTTACGTCGGTTTCGAGATGAATCTGTATTGCATAAAGCCTCCCACCATATAATAACAAAATTGAATTTGATATTTTTACTTGTGCTAACAACACAAATATATACAAATTGTGTACAACATTCCTATCTTAATATTTTCTTGGTAGATCAGTACCAACGCTTTCCAGTTATCTCTTGCTCAGCTGATCGGCGTATAAAAACAACAAATAAAAAAATGCGTCGAAGTTTCTTCGGCGCAATCGAGTTTTCTGTACAGAGTATAATGCTGTATGAAAGCCTCAGCCATGGTCCATGAAACTCTCAGTTGGGGCCAATGAAACTTTCAGCCACGGCCCTGTGGTGGCCTGTGTTGTTGTCACCTATAGCGGTTCCAGACGCACGATCATAGCTAACTATAACCTTAAATAAAATAAAAACTACTGAGGCTAGAGGGCTGCAATTTACTATGTTTGATGATTGCAGGGTGGATGATCAAAACCAATTTGCAGACAAAATGCGGACGGACAGACAAATAGCCATCTCAATAGTTTTCTCTTACAGAAAACTAAAAATGGAATTTTATATTTTTACTTGTGGTGTCAACGGAAAAATATATAACTTATATGCAACATTCCAATCTTAGTATTTTCTTAGTAGATCAATACCAATTCTTTTCAATTATATTTTGACCATTTGAGAAGAGTATCTGTTCACTTACTTGTTACCACTTTGTTATTTCATATAACAGAGGAAATTGCCTCGCATCAGACTCAAACAAAAACTTTAACTGACTACGGACTGAGTTCCTTTAAGAGCGTTAGGGAAGTTTGGGCAAAATTTATTCATAATTCATTTTAACTAATGCTTTTTGCTATAAATAATATCAATTTAGTGCGCATTTAGTTTGTTCTCTTTAGTTCTCTCACCTTGTATATATATATTATATATATATATATATATATATATATATATATATGTGTGTGTGTGTATACATTTATATATATATACATACATACATACATACATACATACATACATACATACAAGTGGCATTTTATTTAATGGCAGCTATGAACAGCCCTTTATTGTTCTTCCCAGAACTTGAATACCAAATACAATCTGATAAATGGGGACCTTGCGTTTAGTGGTCAGCCTTTCTGTTATATTAACAGCGTATGTCTTTCTCTCACGATTACTTCATATTGGTTGCGGAGGCTGAAATTTTATTTCAGTCAAGAGAGTTACATTTAATCAGCACCTTCACTGATAAGTTTGCTGCCCTTTATGCTTTATAGAGTGAATGCACAGTTAAGATTTAAGGAGCTTTCTATTAAATCCTATTCTTAATCTCATGCTATAGAAAATTGCCTGCTAAGTCATCGATGTATTTGTTGCGTATATTCAATTGTTTGTAACATGTGAAAAAGGACCCCTTTTTGTGATTTCTGGGAATAAGTCGAAATTTTCATTTTTTCTCTATGCTTGCTGTATACTGTACACACGTGAGGCAACTCGTAAACTCATTTTGAAGGGAGCTATTCTAACAAAAAAGTCAATTAAGCATATTTTTTCCAGTAAAATATCCTGAAGCTGAAGAAGAAAATCTCAGACCCCTTCCTTCCTTACTGACCTTTAAACCCTTCTAAATCCTGACAATAAGTTCAACATTCTGTAATTCATATCACCCTACTTCAAGTAGTAGAAAAGATCTTGCTGCCTGTAGGTTCTCATATACAGTAAATGTTAAGTAGCCTAAAGGCCTCAATACGAACACTGGTCAAAATAGGTTTAAAAAGCGTCGTAGCCAAATTGCCTGTATGGTAAGCTTACTCCATTGCGAGAGAGGGAACGCGCCGCAGTATCTTAGGGTCTGACAATAAGCAGAATTTTAATACTTTAAAGGAAATCGAAACATTGACGGTACAATGAAACAACACGAATAAAAGACCTGTGGTAAACGGACAAAACAATACTTCTACACCGTCTGTACATTTTAAGACCCATGTGAACTGATGGGATTAATTCCATGATTATCATGGCAAATTGTTATTGCTAGTGCCTAAATTGCCATAGAAAGATAATTTCGAGTGTTCAGATATGTTCAAAGGGCAAAAGTATCACCTATTTACACACACACACACACATATGGGTATATATCCCGACAGTATCATATAATTAACAAACATCCACACGTCTCGAACGCTTGATTACCCTAACAATAATATGTATCGCTGCTGGGAAGAAAGGGCGTTGGGTATATATATACATATACATATACGTACACGGGGTCTAAGCGATGTCAGGCAGGGCAGCCGATAGATTAGGTCTATATAAAGCCAAATAAAAAGTCCTTCAATATAGGCATATATATATATATTTATATACAAAAATGGGAATATAAAGCACGTTAAAATAAAAAATATATATATATATATATATATATATATATATATATATATATATATATATATATATATATATATATATATATATATATATAATATTATATATATATATGGGTGTGTGAGTTCCCATGTGAAAGTAAAAATTTTCATGCTTATGCAAAATATGTCTGTAAAGGATGTACGTGCGCTTGGATATTTCATGAAATGCTTTTACGCTACTTGCTCTCTTTGCAATTTCTCATATTCATGTACACAACATGTTATTCGTTCTCATTTCTTTGTTTTTCATATACGCCTTATAAAGGCTACAGTTAAACCCTTCGACCAGTGTTGGACTTTCTATCTTCATTGTTTTAATTTAACCAGCCATGATACCACTCCTGCACGTCACCTCGCCTTTTGCAGCAGCAAGCCCAGGTTAATATATCAGCATTTACGCACAGGAAATTGATGACCTCCGTAGGCCGCCATATTTCAAGCTGGAAGCAGCTAAAAGGGAAACACATTAATGTTGCATTCATTCTGACGGGAAGTACAAAAGGTAATTTGCATGCATTATTCTTATGTTGATCCGGTAGCTGGCAATTTGTTGAACGAAACAAAACAGTATTAAATATGGAGGTCAATTGGCTAGTCCTCTTATTTCATTTGTTTATTTTTACTGAAGTTTTAAAATTGCTGGCATAACTGAACTGTTAAAGTGGACGGCAAAAATACTCTCCATGGAAGTTGTCAGAATCACTGATTATTTAATCGTGGTGGTTAGGGTTCCATGATAATTCAGAAGTGGATGTTAGGGATATCATTGACAATAACGTTACCAGCGTCAAGCAGACACTGACGCAGTGACGTAAAAAATCAAAGCCAAAATAAAAGAAAAAAAAAATAGGATCGAGTATTGTTCCGCATTTCTGAGAGGCGACAATATTAAGTTTAGAAAACAATAACATTCTGCAAAACGAGGAAATATGATGTTCATTGCACGCTATTGTGTGAAATGTGGGTGTACACTGTATCTTGGGAGTAATTTGCACCCAGATTGAATTATTTATGACAAATTCATCTACCCTGATGTGGATTCGAACTTATTACCTATATTTTTTTTATGAACAGAACGTGGGGTGACAGTGTCAAAAGTAGTAAAAATCTGTCTCATTTTTACCATAGTTCCCTTTCAAGTTCGGAATCAGTTTTTCCTATAACTTGTCTCTCCGTGCAGCCTGGTTTCCCTTTGATGATAGAGAAAGAAAGAAAGAAAGAAAGAAAGGTCTGGAAGAAAGAAAGTTAAGTTCGCCATGAAAGCTGGGTTCTAAGTTTGATGGCTGAATTAGTAATGTCAGTTTCACCCTATATAAATTCGTCAAGTTGTATGCACACAGACACCCACATAGAGACACAGTCACACTCACAGACACACACACACACACACACACACACACACACATATATATATATATATACATATATATATATATATATATATATATATATATATATATATATATATATATATATATATATATATATATATATATATATAGGAATAGAGAGACACACGCACAGAAAGACAATGACAGACAAAGACAGAAACAGAGACAGTGAGTAAAATCAAATTCAGTATTGTTGTATATGCGATATTGTGGAAAAAAAAAACTACTCCCCTAACAGAATTCGTATCTGGCTTTTGGTCTTGAAAACTGCTAGGCAGAGAACCGCTGTCTCTACACGAAGCACATTAATCATAATAGCCTTCCCTTTCCTTCCTCTCCACCATTATGTTGGGGATTTCCTTAATCTACTCCCTATTAAAGTGATAAGGCTGTTTTTCTCATGCCAACAGAAGGCTGAAGAATACTTATCGTGACCGATCCAATTAAAACGTTTTCCTAGTCTGTTTCTTCTTCCTTCTAAATAAAGATTACTGACGTGGAAGCATCTTCCACGTCCAGGTACAAAACTAAACTAACACACATAGACACACACACACACGTATATATATATATATATATATATATATATATATATATATATATATATATATATATATATATATATATATATATATATATATATATATATATATATATATATATATATATATATATATATATATATGTGTGTGTGTGTGTGTGTATGAAAAGAGAGGTTTATACATTTTATGGCCTCGAACCGAGAGCAGGACTTCAATTAACCAATACACAACAATGTTCAGCGAACGGCATCCACCTCCCCAGCTATAAAAACTTTCCCCAGCATTCAGATTAACCTCACTGTACATCAGGCTACTACTGCCATATAAGCCACTTCCAACAAGGAAGCTCATTAGGATACCAGTATATATGTCAATATGAACTGACTTTAACATGTGATATATGAAACTTTTAACCCACAGCTAATCAACTGATTTATAACGTTATGGCCATTGAATTTCCTAGAAACTATAGCGCTAAGTTTACTCAGGAACTCTATTAGTCATTGATTATATAATGCAGGAGCCTCTAATTAAGATGGCAGTTAAAATAAGTATATGTCTTCTTTAAAAGGATAACATACATATATATACATATATTTATATATACATACATACATATATGTGTATGTATGTATGTATGTATGTATGTATGTATGTATGTATGTATATATGTATGGCAGAACGTATATGCCATTAAAATCCTAATTACCGTTCGCCAATTCGCTTGTCATCTGTGTTTGACAGGTCCACTGATATATTATGAAAATAAAGTCTTTATCTCCAGGGTTATCAAATCATTAATATATCTGCACAAACGATTTGGTAAGTGATCTTTTACATATTTCGAGGTTATTAGAATTAATTTATTTTCATTAGAACTGATAATACTGGAAATTTTTCTAGGATAACGCAGAGTGATTTTGGAAATAAATACTTTAACCGTATAATAAATGTGAAGTTCAGTCATTTGTACGTATGTCCTTTTAGCTTACTTTTAGTTAATTTCATGCTTTTATTCATCTTAAAAATAACAAGATTAATCTTGTATATACTCTTGCAATTTGTTTTACTTTTTGTCACGTGCTAGCCGTGTATATTTTTCCATAGTATATATATATATATATATATATATATATATATATGTATATATATATATATATATATATATATATATATATATATATATATATAGCTTAATGATAAATAATATTGCCAAGACCAGGAAGAACATTCTTTATTGTACGAGCCTTTCGAGGTATAAAACCTCATCATCAGGCTGAAAAAACCGACAAGGATGAGAATCAATAAAATTACAATAAAATGAATTGTCATAATAAATCTTCAGCAAAAATACTAACGAAATATATAAAATGAACAAGTAAATACAAACTAAAAGGGTGAGACGTAAAATAACGAAAAATTAAAAACACAAACATAAAAATATGAAAATAAAACTAAGGTGAAATGTAAACAAACTACCACTCACAAAGTAAAATATTTAACGACCTAATTGAGTACCTACTATGAAATTACACGACAGCTAGTTGAATACCAGACGAGTTGTTGTTCAATTCCGGCTTCATCTTTTTAATAGTCAGCGACTCTGAAATTAAAAGGTCCAGTCTATTTGAACAAAAAGACAGTACCCGAAAATCCAGGTCATTGAAGGGATGGTCCAGTGCTAAACTGTGTTCTCTAATGGCAGAAAAGGGTGGTTTGGAAAGGGGAAACCTAGTTCTAATAGAAAGACCTCTGTGTTCCAAAATTCTGTGTCTGAGCCAGCCGGAACTGGATCCCACGTATCGGAGACCACACTGCGAACAAGTGAACAAGTAAACGACACAGGAATTAAGGTCCACAGGCAGAGTAGGCTTCTCTCTCAAAAGTGATCTTATTGTAAAAGGATTACAGAAAACAAACCGGAAACTAATTTGAGGGAAACAATGCTTAAGTATTTCTTGTAACTTTTTTCGGACCATATAGCTACTATGACCAAGGTAAGGCAGTTTAATGTACTTTACATCTTTACTAGCAGTACTGTACACCGGTCTGGGACAAAAGTTTTCATTTAAAAAATTTTTCAGAACTTTGTAAAATACAAAAATGGGATATGAGTTTTCAGAAAAATAATTCTGGAGGTAAACCATATCTTGATGAAATAAATTAAAATCACAACAAACATTGTAGGCTCTATATATCAAAGTGCGTATTGAGTTCATCTTATACAACTGGCGAAAAACTGAGGTAATTCAATCCCAAGCCAGTAAAAGTACTTTTCCTATAAACAGAGGTCTCAAATTTGCCACTATTTCTGTATACCTGTACATCTAAAAATGACAACTTATTATCATGTTCCGTCTCACAAGTAAAAGAAATGTTAGGGTGACGAGAATTAAAATATTCAAAAAATAAATCAACATGTGATAAATCCTTAAACACAAGTTAAGTATCATCTATATACCTACGGTATGTATTTTGTTTTGATTTTAATTTATTTCATCAAGATATGGTTTTCCTCCAGAATTATTTTTCTAAAAACTCATATCCCATTTTTGTATTTTACAAAGTTCTGAAAAATTTTTAAATGAAAAGTTTTGTCCCAGACCGGTGTACAGTACTGCTAGTAAAGATGTAAAGTACATTAAACTGCCTTACCTTGGTCATAGTAGCTATATGGTCCGAAAAAAGTTACAAGAAATACTTAAGCATTGTTTCTCTCAAATTAGTTTCCGGTTTGTTTTCTGTAATCCTTTTACAATAAGATCACTTTTGAGAGAGAAGCCTACTCTGCCTGTGGACCTTAATTCCTGTGTCGTTTACTTGTTCACTTGTTAGCAATGTGGTCTCCGATACGTGGGATCCAGTTCCCGCTGGCTCAGACACAGAATTTTGGAACACAGATGTCTTTCTATTAGAAGTAGGTTTCCCCTTCCCAAACCACCCTTTTCTGCCATTAGAGAACACAGTTTAGCACTGGACCATCCTTTCACTGACCTGGATTTTCGGGTACTGTCTTTTTGTTCAAATAGACTAGACCTTTTAATTTCAGAGTCGCTGACTATTAAAAAGATGAAGCCGGAATTGAACAACAACTCGTCTGGTATTCAACTAGCTATCGTGTAATTTCATAGTAGGTACTCAATTAGGTCGTTAAATATTTTACTTTGTGAGTGGTAGTTTGTTTACATTTCACCTTAGTTTTATTTTCATATTTTTGTTTGTGTTTTTAATTTTTCGTTATTTTACGTCTCACCCTTTTAGTTTGTATTTACTTGTTCATTTTATATATTTCGTTAGTATTTTTGCTGAAGATTTATTATAACAATTCATTTTATTGTAATTTTATTGATTCTCATCCTTGTCGGTTTTCTCAGCCTGATGATGAGGTTTTATACCTCGAAAGCTCGTACAATAAAGAATGTTCTTCCTGGTCTTGGCAATATTATTTATCATTAAGCTAAGATTTCCAAGTAGCCGCTTAATTACTGAGACTATATATATATATATATATATATATATATATATATATATATATATATATATATATATATATATATATATATATATATATATATATATATATATATATTGTATACATACTCTGTAACGTGGGAAACCACTTTATATGCAAACCCAACTTCCAAACTGTTTTGTAAAGTAAATGTAGTATTTTTCATACTTCATAACTAACCGAGGAAGGGCATGAGAAACTCAGCCCTTACATAAATTTCTCTCCATGCTCCCCTTGTGGTACATCTTTTAATCTTTCCAAAGACCTGGTGACTGCTTGAAATACCTCCTTTCAGATAAAGGTGAATGGGAATGGAAGCCTGCCGAAACCCGCCAGAAAAGTTGAGTCACCCATATAAAAAAAGAACGTGGGGTTGCCAGATGTCACCAGGATTTGGAAGGTCTTGACACAAAAAACGGAGATCGTGACACATGTGACTGAGTTGCCATCTTGACCCCTATGGCCAGACGCCTGTGATCTGAGTGTCCTCTGAGAGGAGCAAGAAAATCCTCCGAGGGCATAAAAACGTGGGGCACAGCTGGCCTTCTCTCAGAACGCTGTCTGCAACAGACTCAACACACACCCACTTGCTTGTTCCTTATTGAACTGACCCCAAATGGTCATCTTTCAGCCTCCCAGTCATTTTACCTGTGCATTCCTATTAAACTCATCCCTCCAATTCTGGTGAAATTCGATGTCCCTGATTTGAGGTTCTTTCAAACAGTCATGTATCTTTAATCTTTCATGGAATTTCATTTTCTTCTCTGAAGTGTGAATTCTCACAAAGTCCTGACTTAGTCTAGTGTAAATTTTTAATGTAAGCACCTCACACTAGAGTCGAGTTATCTTGGCACCATATGTGCAATCCTCAATTCGCCAAACGTCGTTATAATTTTCCTTACGCAATCGCCTGCATTTTCTAATTGCAGACTGTGTTGCTAGCTGTGGAAACAACTGCTTGTCTTGTGCCTCTTGCCATGGCATTTACACAGCAACCATTTCTTCAGTGCCCCTTTCGAGAGGATTACCCATAGATTCTTCAATATTTGAACAATTGCTGTAATATTACTGTACCTGCCTATCATTCCCTAAGTATTTATCTGCAACAGTTCCTTGTCGGAATATGGCCTTCAGCCCAACCGTTTTTCTATTTAAATTTCTACCTGACCTAGCAATTGCAGTCAGAGTGACAAGGTTTCATAGTAAGTCCCTGTTCTCCAGCTAGACCCCAGGATTGGATCCCTGAGCAAGGAATACAGTAAGTAGGTCAGACTGAAACAATAATATATATATATATATATATATATATATATATATATATATATATATATATATATATATATATACATACATATATATATATATATATATATATATATATATATATATAATGTATGTATACATACATATACATACATACATACATATATATATATATATATATATATATATATATATATATATATATATATATATATATATATATATATATATATATATATATATATATATATATATATATATATATATATATATATGCAAACCAGGATGATGTAGCAAAGAATTCTGACACTTCATACCCTTGAAACGAATATTGATTCAAAAGGAGTCGGAAAGTATACCTTTTTTTTCTATAAAGGTTAATTTTTTTTAAAGTACTGAATTATTTACAAACTAAAATTGACATTAATACCAATACATAGCTAGACAGACAGATAGAAAGCATATGAACTTTCTTGCAGTACATAATGTTTGACTATGTACCGATTGCTGGAGCATGTATCTTTATATTAAAATTCAGCGTGTTGCCATTTGTTTTTCAGTGTGACAAGGAAAACTATATTTTATTAGGAATAAATTTTGAACTATTGTAAAACTTTATTAATATCTCTCTCTCTCTCTCTCTCTCTCTCTCTCTCTCTCTCTCTCTCTCTCTCTCTCTCTCTCTCAGTGTGACAAGGAAAACTATGCTATACAAGAAATAAATTCTGGACTATTGCAAAACTTTTTTACTCTCTCTCTCTCTCTCCCTCCCCCACGTCCCTCGCTCTCTCTCTCTCTCTCTCTCTCTCTCTCTCTCTCTCTCTCTCTCTCTCTCTCTCTGAGACTGTAGTTCAGAATTTATTCCTAGCAAAATATAGTTTTCCTTGTCACACTGAAAGAAAGAGAGAGAGAGAGAGAGAGAGAGAGAGAGAGAGAGAGAGAGAGAGAGAGAGAGAGAGAGAGAGAGAGAGCATTCACCTAAACCCCTGAACTGGAAACTTATGCTAATCAGACACATCTGTTGAAGACGTGGACGTTTGGGAGAATAATCGTAATACTTGAATTCCAGGTATATGGTGTCAGTCCAGCATTGATTTCTCCAAAACCTTCACATTTTCTTGTGTTTAGGGGATTGACAGTCTTGTTATAGGCCTCTATCACATAAATGAGTGGTTTTATAGGTCGCCTGTTTCTAAGTGTCTCCCTTGAGCTTGCTTGGGAGAAGGGGGGAGGTTGGGAGGGGAGGGGAGCTGTTCACTCATCGTGGACTATTTCATTTGTGTTTGATTAAAAAAATAAATCGTTACCCCCATTAACTTGAATGTTACGTAGCAACGGGACCTAAAGCTTATTGTGGAATGAATTTCTATCACCAGAAATAAATTCCTCTAATTCTTCACTTGCCGCTCGGAGAGTCTTGTAACATGGTGTTGCTGTTTACATAACTTCCTGTTAATTGGTTTACCATGCCGTTAACAATATAGAGAGGAGAGAAAACAAGTCCCAAGGAACGTCACGTACCATCTCCAAGACTCGACAGAGGTACTTCATTTAACAAACTTACGTAGGGAAAAGTGATGTGGGTCACTAACGTCGGAGTGGACGTGGAGCTTACTATTCGCCGAATACTGTTTATATATATATATATATATATATATATATATATATATATATATATATATATGTATGTGTGTGTGTGTGTGTGTGTGTGTGTGTGTGTGTATGTTGTGTGTATAGCCTATGTGTGTGAGGAGATACATGTTCCTCATAAAGACTCCATTGATAACAACAGATCTGCAATAGTTAATAAATTATCTGTAACAGAATTATTTGATTTGTAACTATTTTTTTAACATACTACTATCAGATTTCAAAGCAGATAGAGTTAGATGTATGATGAGTGATCATTATGAATTTTATAAAATTTCTCCAGTTATTGTAAAACTCATTATATGACATTTGAACTAGCTAGGTCTTATCACCCCCAACCCCTTCCCTCTCTCTCTCTCTCTCTCTCTCTCTCTCTCTCTCTCTATTTTACGTACATATACTGTACTGTGTGTATGCAAGCGTTGTGTATGTGTTTATATACACATGAGTTAGCGTGCGTGGACATGGGATATACAATATTACACTCAGTTGTACAAAAACAAAACGAATACGCAACGTGAAAAGATAGCGAGAGAGAAAAAAAATCGTACTGTAAGTATCCAAAACAATTTAAGTAAAGATGTTACAGATCTGTTATTTTACTGTTTTCACCTTCTAACAGTGAGTTTGCAGGAGTATTTTTTTTTCTTTTATTTTATTTTCCATCATATTGATTTTGCTGCCCTTTCGCTTTTTTGTCCGTTTGTCTGCTTTGAAGCCTCGCTGGTAATTCAAAAAGTTATTGGCGGCTTTTTGTGACATTTTCCCTCTTCATGCAATCATATTGAGCATGAAAAAATACACTTACATCTGATGAAACGTGGAATGTTCCATGGTGTTTTAAATCATGACATAAAAATTAATCGAGCAAGTGTAGATAATATTTCGGATGAAGTATCCTGAAAAAAGAATTTTTTTTATTTTTTTTTATCTTAAAACATTTTGCACGCCCGAAAACCAACAATAAAAGGAAGGCTGTAAAACAATGATACACGATGACAGTTTTCTAGTATATACTGTCTAGACATAGCTCTTCATTGGGAGAGTCGGTAGAGCTTTGGACTAGCACTCGCTAGGCTCGAGTTCGAGTCTCCGGCCAGCTGATGAAGAGTTAGAGGAATTTATTTCTGGTGATAGAAATTTATTTCTCGCTATAATGTGGTTCGGATTCCACAATAAGCTGTAGGTCCCGTTGCTAAGTAACCAATTGGTTCTTAGCCACGTAAAATAAGTCTAATCCTTCGGGCCAGCCCTCTCTAGGAGAGCTGTTAATCAGCTCAGTGGTCTGGTAAAACTAGGGTATACTTTTTTTAGCAGTCTAGACGTCAATTTAAGGTCACTGTTCCTTACCATCAACTTAGATTTCACGAGGAATAAGAGTTGCATTCCGTAGCAATTTACTTGCTGATGTTTAATTAGCGTAACAACTAACTTGTACAAAATGACAATTTTGTTTTGAAAACGATAGGTAATAGTTTTTGCAATAGTCTGAGCCGTTCCCATTTATTGATTTATGTACTGGCATATATATGTTACAGTAAGACTGTGAAACCAGGGATTTAGCGAAATCCCTGGCATTTTCAGGGAAGTCGTGAAATCACCAATTCACTTAGGGCTATTTGATCCCCGAGGGGTTAATACTAAACACTACTAAACAGTTAAGATGAATCACTTTTTCGCAGTGTTTAGTACCAGCCCTTCGGGGATCAAATGCACTTAAGCACATTTGATTCCCAAGGGGCTAGTACTAAACACGCCGAAACAAATTTGATCCCCGAGGGGCTAGTACTAAACATGGCTAAACAGTTTAGACGAATCACTGTTTCGAAGTGTTTAGTACTATCCCCTCGGGGATCAAATGTTCCCAAGTGAATTAGTGATTTCACGAATTTCCTGAAAAATTCAGGGATTTCGTGAAATCCCTGGTTTCACAATCTTACTGTAACATATATATAAACCTCCCACTTATCCCTCTAGCAAGGTGACAGAATAATGTACGAGGGATCTGAAATTATTGCGTCGATAAATGCATGGGATAATAATGCTTGGAAGAAGGGAATCCCTGTTTACGGCGGCATATAATTTAGCCATTGCAGCATCTTCCACTGTGATTTAGTGACGCTGACACAGTCTTCTGAAATTGGACCTAAAATGATATATTATTACATCGAATCATCGTCAGTGGTTGAACTATATATTCTGTGTGCATCAAAGAGCCGTGTTTAGAATTTCAGTTTCCATACTCTACGAATGACAGTGAAAGGAACTAAAATAGAAGCAATAAAGGTATGAATTATGTTATATCATTAATGCAGTATTTAACCGAGACACGATGGAACATAAGCTTCTTCTTCTTCTTCTTCTTCTTCTTCTTCTTCTTCTTCTTCTTCTTCTTCTTCTTCTTCTTCTTATTATTATTATTATTATTATTATTATTATTATTATTATTATTAATTAAAAAACCTCATAGCATCATGAGTCTTCAAATAGAGCAACAAATCCACAGTTATGTGTATGTGTACATATATTTAATGACAGATCTGTACAGAAAGCTTTCGGGAATCTGTTCGATCTTTAAATATATGTACACATACATAATTGTGGATTTTTTATTATTATTGCGGGTGACTAATATTTTTTTTGCATCACTGTATTTAATATTGCTTTTACTTTGTTTATTTTACCGATGGACATCACCTCTGCCGCTGTTACAACAACGTTGCCATTGTCATTGTTGCTCATGGTGTGCGCTTTTTGCTCCCGGTTCTGGTGTTCGCAGTATTATGGGGGATTGAGGTGCAAAAAATTATGGATTTTCTACTTGTATGTTCCATCACGGAATCCGTTGTTCACGAGGATCACGCGGATTTCGACGGTACGTTAATGGAAGAGCATCATTTGCCAATTTTTTTTTTTTATTTGAATGTGTGATTTGTATTTACTTGTTTGTTTCTATCGTACGTTTTGTCTTTTATTTACATAAAATGAACGATACTTAACACGAAGAAGTGTTTTTTAAAACCTGCCTTTGACGTTACTTTTTATTCTCTTTTTTTATACAGCAACAATAATAATCGCTGCTGTGTAACCACTTCACTTTGTAGGCATGCTATGGGATTGTCTGCCTCTTTAATTTTAGACGATGAATAACTTTGACTCCATCAAGATCGAGATCTTAAAATTCGTCGACATTTCTGACAAATTCATGTTTATGAATACAATGTATTCTAAACAGGCTCCAGACTCTGCCAATTTTAAGTAGTACACCTATTACAATACCAGTTAACCATAGGAAAAACGGAAAAATCTGACAAGAAATTATGTTTCATTAATGATATGACACTAATTCTTTAGATTTTACTCATTATTAAAATCGTTTCTAAGCGGAAAATAAGGTGCAAGTACATCTCTTTGTGCATAACTTAGCTATGATCTTTTATGGACGTTAACAGATTTCACTTGAAACCTAATCGAAAACAATCACTGCTACAGTTGCCGCTGCTATGTGGACAAGTTAAATGCTGCGCATCAATAACTGGAGATCTCTGATCTCCGGAATGTCGAAATTTTGTGAGTAAGCTTAATAAACTTCAAAAGACGCTGGAATATTCGAGGAAGAGGAAAATACGTCCAACGAAGTCAGCACCGCAAACCCCAATAACCAGTCAATTTAGAGAAGGGCATAACCGCCACCATGCCGCAACGAAAAAGTCAATGCTTTGATTTCACCAGTACTATTTATTTAGGCTTAAATCGAAAGAAGATTATAATTCTTCGGGGAAGAACACTAGGCAAAGCTACAGCTTTAATAACCTTAACTACTTTTATTTGTTATTCCTTCATCTGTTAATTTCTTTATAGTTGCAGTAAATAACGCCACATAGGGTTTTGTATGATTTTTATCAAGTGCTTCATGTTTTACCAGCCATTTCCTATAAATTGCCATGTGTTACCAACTATTATGTACAAACAATAACATGCTTAAATACAAATCATAAAATGCTTTACCAGCCATACTATATACTATAATGTGCGATTTGGTTTACTAGCCATACCCTATTATGACATCATTAAGCAGTCTCTGAAAACTATGTAGTCAGAACGAGGGCACCTCGCTCAAAGCTAAAAGATCATACGATTATTACCCACTGGCCTTAGGTCAATGAGAATACTTTTATGGCGTGAAAAGTTTAGAGCAGTTGTACTCGTGAACCTATAATTTGTTTTAATCATTTACTTCATTTGAAAACTGAAATATTGTTACTGCTACCATGCAGCCAACCCCGCCGACCATTTCAGCATAAGTATACAAAAGGGGAGTCTAAGTATTCCTCTCTTAAAATCTGTAATTATTGGTTATAAACATAATGCCATTAGTTTTCCTACCATGTCAAAACTTTTGCCATGTTTGCCATTCTATTGGGAAAACTTAATCTGGAATCCATTTCATCATTCCAGAAATATGAGTTGATTATTAGAACAAATCCCGTTTATATGTACACAGATTGAAAGCTATTTTGACGGATATTAAGGGCGCTGTTTAATCAAATCATCATATGCATTATATCACTATCATAATAACAACAACCAACACACACAGAAGAGTCACTGCTTCACGTTTTTCCTTGAAACTAATTTTGGCCTTGGAATGAGTCTTGAGAGAGGGTGTGGCCACCATAAAAATGGTTTAATAATTTGACAAGGATTTACAAGAACCAAGAACAATTTGTATAGCGGGAACATAGTAACCGATCGCATCTAATATAAATATTGATGTGGACAACCATCCATTAAATTTATATCGTATTACTTTTCCTCGGGAATTAAAAGTAGATTGTTTTTATTTGTTATTAGAAGCATTGACAAATGGTGGAGTAAAGACAGCAGATTCTATAGACACATGAAAGTGTTTCAATGTATTTTAGACATAAGTATACTTTCTCATGCCTAACGATAACAGTAACCTTCATTGCTTTCTTGCTTAGTAGCAACCTGAATTTTACTTCAACGTAAGCATTCATGATTAGTCACTGAAATTTGTGTTACGACAGTGTATGTCCATTTGAAGTTTTCTCAATAATGTTGATGGTTGACGAGTGGACTTCTTTAACACAGCTTAAATATTGTGTGTGTGTGCGTGTGTGATGGTTTTACTCTAAAGGCTGCCATCTTTAATTATGAGATTCCATCTTTTACTGACTTCGAATTTTTGAAATTCATAGCATTCGAGCGTTATGTCCATCATTTTTATGGATATGGATATGTATATTTACTATTAGCAGCTTTGCATATTTCTCCTTCGTGGTTTTATTTGCTGGTCACATTTCAAGTCTTGCTTGTATTTATTTACTCTTTACAATTTTCCCAAATAATATTTTTGGACCATTTTACACTTTTTGGGCGTTACTAGTCACATATTTATATTAAACATTTTCTTACGTTTCATAAAAATTCAGTGTCCTGCTATTAGCAACTTAACTGATTATTTCCATTTCAGATATGAATATGAGGGATATTCTAAAGGAAGGATACATGTAGCATCACGTATGCCCAGGTTGTAGATAGATAGATAGTTGGATAGATAAATGGATAGATAGACAGACTGAGTGAGAAAGTGCGATACATTTCAGTCACCTTTGCAATGATAAACTTGGCTTAACGAATTTCGGTACCCATGGCAAGTTAAGGAAGCAACTGGCAACTCCACACTGTTGTTACTTGATATTGATACTTCAATAACTTTATTTCGTCTTATGGTAAAAGGGCTTTTTGTTACATGTTTAAATGTTTATTGACTTAATTTCGCACTGGCAATGTGCCTACAATTTCTCTTCTCCTAAACACAGGGTTATTACCGGCCCGAAATTCGTGAGGCCAGCTTTAGGCTACCTGTCGTAATGCATCACCTTGACTGGCATGACATTATCACTGTAGACGTGACTTAGCTTATTAGTCCACCTGACATATTCGGTGGTCGAGGCTTTTTAAAGAATTATGGGCTTCACAGGAACTAAATGATTTGTTTCTTTTTCTGTTATAAAGGAAAGATTTTAATTAATTTCAAAATATTTATCTAAGGAATATTTCCATTTACATTACCAGGTTTGCCAACTAAAAGTCTACGAATCATTTGTCATAAAACGTTATGGCCATCCTTCGAAGATCATGCAATAAAAAATAATGAAGAACGAAAATTTAATCATAGTAAAGAATGGCAGTCTGGATGAGCGCCGCTGTTTACCGTCTTTTTTTTTTTTTTTTTAGGTATGAGGAAATTAATCTCTTGTCAGTCATCGACAGCTCTCCTGAAAGCTACTATTGATCGGTGTTGTTTCTAGGATACCAGCAAGAACCGATTTTCTCAGTGGGGAACGTGACCCTTCAGTGGTTTCAACCGGAATGCTGGACAAAGCATTTTATTCTATTTTATGTGTACAGTAGATTTACCTGTTGCTAATCACTTAGATGCAGATGCCAAACAACAAGAACAACAACAACGACAATAATAATAATAATGATAATAATAATAATAATAATAATAATAATAATAATAATAATAATAATAATAATAATAATAATGACCCTTTTTTATTAAATCTTCATATATTTTCAAAACACTCACAACACTTGAGCCTTACAAGTATTATAGCCGTCCTTGTCAGAGAAAATGAAACTGAATTTAAATTTTAGATGTTCATTGCTTTATATCAGATTCCTCCTTGATATTCTGACTACTTGATCATTTGGTTTGTCTTGGTTATTGTGGCAGTCAGTTGTTCATCGATGTTGTTGGGGTAGACGTGTCATTTCCTGGTAAACCTGGTGTGGGCTATAGAGGTGAAGCACCGTACTTGGCATTCAGTCACTCCAATGAATAAGTCTGGATTTTTAGCCTCCCCAACGAACCGTGAGAGTTTCGTTTTTCTGAGGACGTGGCTGTAGGTTATATCACCTATTCCATGAAAAGGTTTTGTTTCCAACACCTGTGAATTAATCGTTAATTAGCACCCATCACACTACCACGAGGCACGTTTCATTATTGGTTCTGTATTCATCTGTAGTTGAAATCTCAGCACTGTGTGGCGTCTATTGCATTGCTGTCATTTGCACTAATGGCTTGTTTGCACTCCCAGTGCGTTTATCGAGAATCCATTTTTTCACTCCATGAGGACAATAGGTCTTGTAAAGCTTAAGGGCTTGAGAGTACTTCTAACAATATATCAAGATGGAGTAAGACAGAAAAATATCTAAATTATTCTCATACAGCGGGATTGCTTTCCCAAATATTTACTTATTTGTTTTCTCATGTTGAAGATGATAGTGTCATTAAACTACCTGCCATACAAAGGAAAGGAGGCAACTATTTTAGGGATGATGTAAAGTAGAAGGCTTCTTATTTTCATGATAATGGCTTTTATACATGAAGTAAATTGAAGGTTTTTGTCATCGGACAAATTCAATTTAAAGAGATTTACATGGAAACAACTAACAACATAATTCAGGTTTAAACAACAAAAAATAGTTTTTTCTCAAATTTGCAAATATTTTTCTTTTCCGATAACCTTTTAGTACTCGGTCGTTTAATATTATTACAATTATTGAAATAAGCGACAGCTTTCTTTCTTAATCACTGTTTTCACCGCCAATATTTATGGAACTGACTAAAGTAAACTGAAAACAAGAAAGCAATCAGAATAAGTCCATTACCATTAAACGGCGTTAGGAAATGTAGGGAGACATGCATACTGTACTTCTGTTACAAATGCGCAGGTAGGCTGAACTACGTTAATGCTACAAATAGAATTAAAGTCATCCTACGAAGAAAATGAGATAAAACAAAATAAAAAAAGTAAAAACGAAAGTTTAATGAATGTAAAGAATGACTGTACCGGGGAGAACGTTGTTTATCGTTTGTTTTTTAGGTAAGATGGATATTCAGCTCCATTGCAACGACGCCCATCGACAGTACTTCTTAAACTTGGCGGAAGAGGAAGAAGAAGAGAAGTTGTTAGGAAAAAGAAGAAGGCCTTGTTAGAAAGGTATAGGGTCAGCTCATGACTTTTCAGATCTCGAAAAGAATCGCAAACAGCCATTTTATAAAACATCCAATAACCCAGCTGAGAAATTGGGACTAACTCTCAGGTAAGAGACTTTTTTATAACTGATTGAGCTATGACTTTCATCCTAAGCCTTGTTTCCATATCGAAACTGGTACTTGACGCAGATACCGACCTGCCGGCTGGACTCTTGCTCATCGAGAGGTGAAACATGCACTGTTCATCCGTTTAAACTTAAAGATGGATATTCAGCTCTTGCACGCCATCGACAGTTGAGCTAGTACTGACAGATACAGATTTCCTCAGTGATGAAGAAAATTACTTGAAGGCAAGAAAATCTTTGGCGTATTGAAACAAGAATAATGTGTGATCAACGATATGGGTCTTATATATAAACTCTCCCTCTTCGTTGGGCAAGTCGGTAAAGCTGTGGACTAGCGCTCGCTAGGCCCGAGTTCGAGTCTCCGGCCGGCTGAAGAAGAGTTAGAGGAATTACTTCTGGTGATAGAAATTCATTTCTCGCTATAATGTGGTTCGGATTCGACAATAAGCTGTAGGTCCCGTTGCTAAGTAACCAATTGGTTCTTAGCCACGTAAAATAAGTCTAATACTTCGGGCCAGCCCTAGGAGAGCTGTTAATCAGCTCAGTGGTCTGGTAAAACTAAGGTATACTTAACTTTTTTTTCCCCTAGGCGAGTGAGGTGAAGTAATATTTGTTTGATGAGGAGTATTGTTTCACTTGTGCGTGAGCAACCACGGAGCCATCAGTATATTTTATATAATAACAAAGAACTAAAATCTAGTTTATGCCAGTTCCGGTTGTTTACTTTGGTTAAACTGTAAACAAGTTTAAATTAAGTTAAACCACATAGTGCTCCAATCTCCGAGCGTCAACTTAAGATCAAGAAGCAGGCAACGTCTTCACAATACTGTGCACTAAAAACGGAAGAAAAGAAATTCACTACGAATTATTTGTACCACCGGTAAGATTAATACGAGTACAGTAACAACTAATCACGGGGGATTGTCGAACAGGGCAGACTCCTCGTTGGGTGAGTCGGTAGAGCTGCGGACTGTCACTCGATGGGCCAGAGTTCAATTCCCCAGCCGGTTGATGAAGAGTTAGAGGAATTTATTTCTGGTGATAGAAATTCATTTCTCGTTATATAATGTGGTTCGGATTCCACAATAAGCTGTAGGTCCCATTACTAAGTAGTCTAATCCTTCGGGCCAGCCCTAGGAGAGCTGTCAATCAGCTCAGTGGTCTGGTAAAACTAAGGTATACTTAACTTTAATTTTGTCGAACAAGGTGGCTGAATTAAAGCTACAACGATTCACTTCCTTTTCCAGCTACATTCGGAAGCATTTTTTTAATATTGGCACTAACCATTTACGCCATTTATGCTACCCATTACCGATAGGTCATAATTTTCCACTGATGCGTAGATATGCTGAAAGTATGATCGAATGCATAATCGCTCTAACTTCTCCATTTTCCATAAAATTTAGAATGTCGTGATACAATCTCAACTGTCTCCCAGCCATAGTTATGGTTAGCCTACAAAAATAAAATATCTTGTGGTGAATTTTTTATAGCAAACCTTTGCTATAATCGTTATAATTATGGATTTGCCTTTGCAGGCTGATTCAGCAATGTTCATCCAAAGTAATGATAATAATATGGAAGGAGGCTGTCTCTTATGCATTTCACAGTAAAACTAGTGGCCGCATCACTGTAACCCGTTTTACAATATAGGTGCTCCATTTTTCTAATAATGTCATTTTCTGCGTGAGAAGTCACATACGAAATGTCCAAGGTAAAACATATTTATAGGAGTTTCATCTTACTAATGAAACTACAATTCACGACAGGAAAACGAGAAACCTACAATACTGAATTATGCTGATGTTACTGATTGTATTAATAAGGTGGCGAGAGAAAGAAGGAACCAACGATTAATTCAACATATATCTATCATTTGTGGTTGATCGACTGGCGCCATTCTTAGGTACCCAGGGAATTGATGGCGTTGGTCGAGCTTCCATGTGTCGATTTATTTGACGCGGGGGTTGGGGTGTGGGAAGGGTTAACTTTCGGGTTTCTCCAGAGCTTAGTTCCTAGGGTGGTTCCTGACGCTTTATGGCTAAAGAAATGCCACCTGTGAACCATTAAAGAAGGGTTTATTCTATTTTTTTTTTATGCAATACCTCGGTAATGAGGTGGCTATTCTAGACACTCTCAATGACATTTATAATGGCTATTTGATTCCTGTGCTTCTTTTCATGATTCTTCTAGCTGAATATTCTGGAAGGTAACATGACATCTTCAAAGACATAGAGAACTCATCCTAGTGTAAGTGCTGGGGCATCATTAGACAGTATCTGTATTGGGAGGGAAAGTTTGTCTTTCTCAGGGTATCGAGCCTGTACTGGGCTGGGTTGTTTTTTGCACAACACATTTATGATTTTGGTACCTGCAGGGCATGAGGGCGCAATAATAAAGCTTGAGAGGGGTTGTCCTTTCCTGGCAGTTTCCTTGAAGGTGTACATCCTTCTTTGTTTCCTCCTTAGTGTCACGGAAAAGTAACCATTATTAACAAGTACTTGGGCAACCACGTTGAGCTACTTACGCATGGAGCGCAGGATAAACAGTGGGAACAGATTTCTAAATATATTCTGTCATGGCACCTTGCTTATGATGTGGATGGCACTCCTTCCAGCCACTGAGGCAGAGGGCTCTTTTGAGTTGACCTCTATCTCTACTAGAGTGTTATTTTGTGAAAAGAAGATGATGGTAAAGGGGAGTTTCCTGTCTGTATTTTTTTTTTACAAGTGTTGCGGGGAACCCTACCCTTTTCAGATGTTGACTTCTCTGACCTACAATATATTTCTCAGTCTATATATACAGTACAGTTACCAGGGGCTGGTGTAATGGATGTGAATTACAGAATAAGTGGAACTGGTATGACCCATTTGACAATGGGGGTGGCCATTCTCTGCTTTGATTGGGAGATATTTGGTGGAGTAATCACTTGGTCTACACTGGGCATTAGATGTGAAAATGAATGATATCTCACTTACCAAACAAAAATTGGAAGGGCGAAACTAGACCTCATTAACCGTTTTCATTTTTCACTTCGTCTCCATCTGGGAGGCAAACTGGGAGGCCTTTAGGTAAGGTGAAGCCAATAGATACATTAATTTGAGATGGTTCGCTTTCTTCCTAATTTCCATGACTAAATATTGTGCCCTAATGAAGGTGGACGGAAAGACATACGTACTTAATTTTGATGGAATCCATCAGAATTGTATAGGTGTTTGGTGCTACACGATCCTCGAATGACCTTCCCTGCCACCTTCCAGAAGGTGCAGTCTTCAATCGTTGCAATCAGTACTATGCAAGATATCTCTGAGGTAATTAACTAAACCGAGGTCACCAGCAACACAAAATTCCTCGTTGATAGAATGTAAAATATACATCATTATTACAACATATTTAAGTCTGCTTCATGATTAGAGCCAACTCGGTAAAATTTGTTGATACGTTTATGAAAAAAGTGATATTTCATCACATTAAAGACGACATAAGCTCTGGATTTATATCGTAACATTCTTCGAAATTACTGCAATTAAAAACGGAAGAGAGAATTCGAAGTACCACTTAACGATTTAACGAAACGCAGACCAACGGACATTCATATCTAAGCCGTGCTCATAACATGTACGTTTGGCGATGTACACTGGCGAAGTCTGATAAAGAGCCTTGCAACTAGAAGTGGCCCTGGGCTATCGATTTCAATCGGTCGTGCTGCATTAATCAGTTATAATGTCAGGAAGTACACAAAGAACCCATTCACGAAGCCTTTTACACATATGCCGTATCTTATTTCCTAGGGTAGAGCCTGTTGCTACTGCCAGTAATCCAATAATCTATCAGTGATTCTATTTTTCTTTACTTTCACATTTTTATAGTTCCCCTGCGTCCGTCCGTGCCTCGTAATTTAGTCTTGTCATGAGGGTAATGAAATTATAAATCCCCGAAACTTTGCTTATTAATTTTCATGAAAACTTTGTTGAAGGAAGAAATTAATTAGCTAACGAAAAAGCCCTCGTTACGCGAACTCATTTTCCATTTTCTCATCTTAAAATGGAATGCATGTCGAAAGCGAACTCGTACTTAATTTACATGTTCACTAACTGACTTTTTATTAGTCTCGCGTTTTCACTGAAAAATTTTGGATATTTTGTGTCCTGATTCGTAAACGTTCTTACCTTCTTTTATCCCCCACTATAATTCTGTTTATTTTCATGTATTGGTTTAATTCTTCATTATTCTTTTTCTTAACTTATCCATCTGTTTACCTTCTTTTTCAAACCGGATAAGTTTTCGTCACTACAGTTTACTCATCCACTTTCATGTGAGCTTGTTTGCTTCTTATTGACCTATTCAATAACTGTCTGAATTTCTCGGTATTTCTGTATCAGACTGACGTACTATATTAATGTCTTTCTTGAAAAGAGAGCGACGCCCTCCCATGGCAATGCTAGTGGGCGAGACCATAAACACGGTCATTTAGGGCGAGGGAGTGGCGAATAAACATGTTTTCCTGTTCGCCTTTGTTTTCTCTCTCTCTCTCTCGCTCGAGTTTTAAAACTGTGTTGCTCTACATGAGGATGGGGAGGAAAGTTAATCACTTTACGTAGGTGCTTGTGTCGTTCGATCTTTACAAGGGGCTTGGGCCTTGTTTCTTCTTTTCCTTGGCCCTATTTAGTTTGTTAACGATGATTGAGATGCGCCTTGTTCATCTATCTTAGTCAGCTATTTTTCATCATTAACAGACAACAGTTTTGTTTCAAAGAACAATATGATATGATGAGCCTTTTACTCTAAGAATTTAAATACGAAAATTATAAAATTATTCATTACATAAAGTATAAAAAAATTTTTATTATTTGATATCACAAGAAAGAACTAAACAGTAATTGCAGAAATACTCATACTGATTTAGATATTTATAAAAAGGTGTTAGTATTAATTACTGGTATACAAACAAATGAAGACCTCTTGCCATGTGACTTACTTAGAATTTACACACTTATAAGCAGCCTTATTAAAACTGGCAATAATTACAGCGTCAGAGGTGGGGGAATATATACCATAACGAACCTCTGTTTAGTTAAATTACTGCATATTTTTAAAAATACTAAATCATACATTTCATCTCAAACAAGATTGATGCCATCACATTAGGTGCACGCAGAGGTCCACGTCAGGTCCCTTAACACCTTATCATAGTTCCGTTCCGCTAAATGGATCTAAAACCCAGCCAGCTAAGGTAAATGAACACAGGCATTGTAGATATGATCAATGTTTTTAAGTACGCTTGATTTAAAGTCATCTTTCACCCAATACCATAATTTCTGAAAACCGGCAGATTACTTAAACTCGGATGTATCTCATGATCAACATAGGTCCTGCCATGAATATGCATGTCGTTATGCACTG
>NC_089751.1:29845360-29872860 GCF_040412425.1 Macrobrachium rosenbergii | reverse complement strand
TCTAAATGGTAGGTTGCCAGGGCAAGATAGTGAAATCTTCAGATTCGTTAACTGCGGTTATAGTGCGTTTATTTATCTCAAGAATTGTCTGGAAGCTTTCATATAATGGGGAGGGTACTAACGTGGTCCATCAAATATGAGATGTTATTATACTTTACCTAGCTTTTTATAATGGATAATTCTATTTCAGTAGTGTTCTAGATGGTTTTTGAAAATATCAAGAAAAAATGACATAAAAGAAATTAAAAATTTTTACTTAATTATATATATATATATATATATATATATATATATATATATATATATATATATATATATATATATATATATATATATATATTTATATCTGTACATATATTATATACTGTATATGTGTATATATATATATATATATATATATACGTGTTGATATATATATATGTATGTATATATATATATATATATATATATATATATATATATATATATATATATATATATATATATATATGATATAGAGGAGGATAGTCGACTTACCTAGTTGACTATCAAGATAGAAATATGATTATTTCGATAGTGTTGGGCATATTTCTATACTTTGGTTCGAAATCAACCCAACGCCACCATGATTTATAATATATATATATATATATATATATATATATATATACATACATATATGCATATATAAATATAAATTATATATAAATATATATATATATATATATATATATATATATATATATATATATATATATATATATATATAGCATGTGTATGTGTTAGAATGAACAAGGTAACATAAAGAGAGATTGACAGGCAGACAGACAGGGAAGGTAAGAAGAAAGAACCGCAATACTATTACTTTTTTCTTGTGAACTCTGGTGGTAATACCAAGTCTTGATATATTGTGGACGTCAAAATCTGCACTATGCTGCCAGTCGAATTTGCAGTGAGCCAGACAGGTGGGATCTTTTCTTCGAGGACAAAAGAAAAGAGAGAGAGAGAGAGAGAGAGAGAGAGAGAGAGAGAGAGAGAGAGAGAGAGAGAGAAGAGAATGGGCAGTTATAAATTTACTACCAATAACTTCTTCGCTTACTTAACATCGCATATCTAAAATATAAATCACAAAGGAATTGGCACTGAAAATTGATTAAGTGTGAGGGTGATTAAATGGAGCGGAAGAAATTGGAAAAATATTGTATTTACATTATGAAAATAAACGTCACTGAATTAAATTACATCGCAGATAACGCAAGGAGCTAGAGCGGACATAGACCATTTTATTACCATGATAAGAAGCTGTAGCTAATTTGCATACCACTTTCAAGATTATAATTGCCGTATATAATTTACACTTTCTCCTAACACTCCATTTACCTAGTGAAAGACTTTTCTCAGAGCACCATTTACAAAATTGGCTGGTTTTCCCTGCCGAGTATTATTATGTTATAAATGCTGACATGGGACGAAAAGTAAATATAACCAAAAAGTGAACAAAAGAAAGGCAATACTTTTTATTACTGCCAATTTCGACATTCATATCTATATATACTTAAAGCAAGGTTTCTTCTTTTTCATTCTACTTTTCTCTCTTTTATCATACATATCATACAAACAAATTATATATATACGTACATATATATATATATATATATATATATATATATATATATATATATATATATATATATATATATATATAATATATTTATCACTTACACAATTGTTAATATGCATATATATATATATATATATATATATATATATATATATATATATATATATATATATATATATATATATGTATAGATATAAAATTTATATATATAAGTGTGTATATTTATCTATCTATCTATCTATCTATCTATCTATCCATCTATCCATCTATCTATCTATCGGTCTATCTATCTATCTATATATATATATATATATATATATATATATATATATATATATATATATATACATATATATATATATATATATATATATATATATATATATATATATATATATATATATATATATATATATATATATATTGTTTTTCACAAAACCATATAAGATTTACTTTTTGCTAATAGAAATTTCATACTTTAAATTTGCTACTCCCCGAGTATTTTGAACTCGTAAACACGGAAGTCGCTCGTTTTATGTATTTTTCTGCACGTGGACGCAAGAACAACGTAAATAGTGTGAACTCATCACATGTGCCTGATAGTGAAACAGTTTAGAAATGAAAATAAGTTATGATTTCGTTAATGGATTAATTAATCACTTGCTAAATTATTTTAAAAAGTTATATACAAATATTGTTAATGAGAAGCCGTGAATAATAATAATAATAATAATAATAATAATAATAATAATAATGTTATTCATGATCGGAATGACTGGCTTACGCTCATTAAGGCTAAATTTATCAATACACTTGGCAGCTGACAAAGCTTCATTATTTTCGATGACCTTCGAGCCTCAATCTAAGGAACGGTTGGTATTTGTATCCCATGTTCAGCCCCTATGTCTTAAAGGGAATTGAGGCCTCCAACAACCAATCATCATCAAGAGTGCTCAGGGATAGAACAAGGAGAAAACTCTTGAAATGTACCCTTGTCATAACCGTTTTGCTGATCTTTTAAAGGCTACAACGCAACAAAAAGACAACTTCTGGGTCAAGGATTGTCACTCAGAATTTTAATTGCTGGGATGTTGGGCGCTTTGTTTCTTGAGACGTAGTTGGGATTGTTCGTAATCGAAATAGCTCGAGGTCTTGGGTCCAATTGTTCCCGCTCGTCATTGTGTAGCATTGCTCATTATTACTGACGTGAGGCTCGGGACAAGCATCCTTGTCTGTAACTCAGGTTCCACCACAGTTGAAAGCATTCCGGATACAATGACCTGCGGCTCATTATCTTAAGCATTAAAGTAAGATAATAATCGTACTCCTAGATAACAAAGCTTTCATTTTATTCTCAGATAGCAAGAAATAAAAATAACAATAAGCATACGCATAGAAAAGGAAGTGCAATGATGACAAAATTAAGACAACATGCGCATTTATGATTTTCTTTATTTCGACACACTTACCGAGAGACCAGGCTCCCTCGATCGTTATTTTCGTGGAGAAAATACTTCTCAGACATTTTTATGACCCTGCACTTGTGAATACATTTTTTCATTTCTTTATTTCAGTATAATATCCCTTGCAATAAATTCTTGTTTTTTTTATATCTTTTTCAGATTGAAACTTTTATTTTGAATTAAAACACGAATTCAATTAAACTAGATTCAGATAATTTTTACTCCTTTTTTTCGTCCTCATTTTATTTTTTGCGTAGATTATGCAATGCAACTCGTGAAACTTGGTAAAAACGATTCAAAGATATGCATTAAATGTTTTATTTGGTGCGCTTTTGCTTTTCTGCCTGACATCATTATATTCTCGTTTGGATTTTCCGTATTTTGTGTCATAAATATTTCCTTTTCACATATACAGTCCTCTGGAACAAATAAAATGTTTATCGTCTCCTTATGTTACTTTGTTTGTTTTTGTTTTCCCTCTCTATTACTAAAATGAACGTGTTTTACGATTTACAATTCTCGTTATGGCGATTGTGACTGTAAGTCATCCTTTTCCCAGGCCGGCAGGCATACAAAACATCCATTTTTTATCATTTATCCTGGATTCATTTGTAGTTTCTTAGAAGTTCACTAAAGCAAGTATTGCCAGCAACCTGCATTAATTTAAACTAGATACAATTTTCTATCAACATCAGAGAAATACGAGTCCAGATTGCTTGCTTACAATAAGTTTATGTATCTGGGTATTTGAGTTTTGTTAGGAAATAGCTGTATACCATTTACCTATTATTCACATCTCCAAATTTAGACCTTATTTGAGCATGCATACATACATACCAACGAATGCATATATATATATATATATATATATATATATATATATATATATATATATATATATATATATATAATTTGCTCATTCACCTTATGAGATGTTGGCTTTTTAGATGAATTTGTTAGTCCTATGACTTCTCCGTCCTGGTTTCAGCCTACTACATTCCACTAACCATCAGGTACATATTTCACTTCTTACGTCAACAAGGAAACAATAAAAAATTTTTTTCGATAAAAGAGAAAGTCGTACTCTCGATTTTTTTCGCTGGTGAGGCAATTTACTGAATAGGTAAAATTTCTCAGGAAGGATTTTAGTTTTCTGTAAAAGAAAACTATTGTGATGGCTTCATCTGTCTGTCAGCACATTTTCTGTCTGCCCTCAAATCTTAAAAACTACTGAGGCTAGAGGGCTTCAAACTGGTATGTAGATCATCCACCCTCCAATCATCAAACGTACCAAATTGCAGACTTCTAGCCTCAGTAGTTTTTTTTTTTATTGAAGGTTAAAGTTAGCCATAATCTTACTTCTGGCACCGCCATAGGTACTAACAACACAGACCATCACCGGGCTGTGGCTGAGTGTCATGGGCCACGGCTGTACAGAAAGCTCGATTGTGCCGAAGAAACTTCGACGCAATTTTTATATTTTTTTTTTTTTACTCTGATTTGGTCTCTGGCACTGATAATATTCTCCACCTGTCTTTCTTCTGTGTATTCTGAGTAGAAACCTAGGCATTATTCACATCGGTCGGCTGCTTCAAGTATAATATTCATCATTCTAGTTTCTGTTCATGGACTTACTTTATTCTGATCTTGCAAAGATAACGTGATCGAAACTTCTGCATTATTTATCAATAACGGAGAGCATTGCAATTTCCACTAATGCATTTAATTCAACCAACAGTATATTTATAGCTTCCTGTCGTGTGAATATCTTCCACGCACTGAGCTTTCAAGGAATAAAATATTTTGCCGTCAATCTCATACGATTCACCTTGTCAGCCAAACATATCTTTAATAAGCTATATTCCATGTTAAGGACACTTCCTGGTTGCACCGATACAGTCATCATATTTGCTAACTAAAGCTGACTATTATAATTTCCCCCGACATCTCTACCTGTCTTCTGAAATACTAGTTAACGATGCCATCCATCTTGCTTTGTTCCTAAATTCCCATATCAAAAGGAGACCCGCACTTTCCTACATCCCTGCGGCATACTGCAAAACCAATTTTTTTTTTACCGGAACGCGGCTAACGAATGTTACTAATGTATCATCTTGTTTACGGCATATCATACATTTGGAGCAACAAATATGATCCATAAATTTCGAGATCAAGTGGAATTCCGGACAGCTTTTTGATAAATTGGGTCTTTTAATAACTACGAATTCTATCCACAAAAATTGTAAACGATGCCTGTGTTCAAACTTTCGCCGACGGACTATAAAGGTTTTTAAAAAGCCATTTCATTCCTCAATCTGTTATATTTCCGTTGCGGTCATTCATTTCTCTTTACTCAAAGTCTGTTTTTATTTTTACGAATAGTTGGTACAAAAAGGATATTTTCAGGAACCATTAAAAATAAATCAAAAGGGAGAGCCACTGAGATGGCATGGATAAAGGGTAGAATTTTAATCTTCGGTAATCCTATCAAAAGTGTGTGCGTGTATATATATAAATATCTATCTATATATATATATATATATATATATATATATATATATATATATATATATATATATATATATTATATAAATATATACAGTATATATACACACACATATATGTATATATATGAGTGTGTGTGCGTGTGCGTTTGTGTGTATTTGTGTGTGAATATACATATATATATATATATATATATATATATATATATATATATATATATATATATATATATATATATATATATATATATATATATATATATATATATATATATATATATATATATATATATATATATATATATATATATATATATATATATATGTTTGTTTGTTGTATGTGTAAGTGTACGTACATGTGTCTACAGTTAGGTAAATGAGCATTCATATGTTTTCCTTTTGTAAAACTCATTTCGTAGGTACGAAGAAATGTAACTTTTCAGAGTTGAAAATCTTTCGGTAGGCAACACTTAACTGCCATTAGAGAAAAATAAAAGTGGGAAAGCAAAAATAAAAATGATCGTTTCTTAACGCCGTGTCATAAGACGGAAAATGGATTTTGAAAGGCAGTCAGGTGTTTCCTTGCACTTAAGGAATTGAAAAGATTTCATATGACCGCAATAACTCAGGTCTATAAACACGAAGGTTACTGCTGAGTTTTGTAAAACCCCTCATGAAATCTTAAGGGGTACGAACAGGAGGAATTTATAAGCGAGATTTTAAATCATCTTTTAAAAGAGACATGGATAACAACGACGAGAGAGAGAGAGAGAGAGGCCTTAATGCAATACTTCGATTTATCTTTTCTCATATATGATCGTCGGATAGGAATGATTTTGTCGTAAATATAGTAGAAGAAAATCTTCATAATTTATTTCGAATGGTTTATATTGCAAAGTAAATATGTTTGCTGGCTGTTGTACCACGGCTCCTATGGCCATAAAGCAAGCTGGCAGGAAGAGAACAATGTTATGGTGCGTGCTCAGGATATCAGCTTTAAAGAGGTCTACCGAGTATTTAAAAAATAGTGTCAGCAAAAGTCTGCTGACTTTACAAAAATGTTTGGCCCTACAGCGGTTTCAATTGAGCTTCTTTTCTGTGCGTAGAAAAACCATAATTATAATTTGACAAGGGATCTTGTCATTTGTTACATGAGTTCTTTTATGTTGGCATACACAGGCCAATATATTTGATAACATTTGCTTACTGGAATCATCTTTAAATTTACATTCAATGGTTCTGCCCTTTGATGGAAATAAAATCATTTTGAAAGAATGATAACGTGCAAAGAGGTTTCAAGAATGTGACAGGAAAAGTATAGCCTGAAACTTTTTGCAATAATTCAAATTGATATATTCTCTTGATTTTTAATGATCTCATTGAATAATTTTTACTTTGTTTACGCTAATTTTGTCGGAAGAATCGCAATTTTTCCCCACTAAAACTAGTTGTTTAGAGTTTCTCATAAACCTGGTATGCACTGCAAAAGACAACATTACTGACACATTCCTTCATATTTGCTCTGGTGAAGAAATGTAGCTCATATTGCTGGGAATTTTTAAGCAATCTCTGGAGCCATGAAGTTCATGATAAAGAAACTCTTAAAAAAAGTAGATTGTTTTTCTTTTTGGGGTGGAGAGGAATATGTAATTAGGCAGAAGTCCGTTACCTAATGGTACACTCGTTGATTTTGGAATCAAGACTGATATCGGGTTTCTTTATCAATCATAAATGTTGACATGGGCCTGGAATCACAGCCGTCAATCTTCTTAGTATTTGTGGTTCTCTCTCTCTCTCTCTCTCTCTTTCTCTCTCTCTCTCTCTCTCTCTCTCTCTCTCTCTCTCTCTGTCTGTCTGTCTGTCTCTCTGGTTTGAGAGTGTGTGCGCTTGTGTTTGTGTTAACTATGTCGCAAGCTGTCTTCGAGGGCTCCTTGATTATGTAACACTGTCACTTGCTCAACCTTGCATCATATATCAAGCTGCTCCATCTCATATGTAGTGCGCCCAGAACATGAACTAGAATGAAGAATTTGGAGAGATCCATCTTCTTTTTTAATTATGCGTTCCAAAAAATTGTTGCTTCCGTGTTTATCTTATCCATCTCTTGACATAATGGTAAAACAGATAATACACAATTTTTCAACTGAAATCACAAGCCTGAAATTTGGCTGAAGCATTTATTTTGCTTTAGAGTCTGAGTAAAATCCTAGCCAATTGAAATTCCAATATAGCAGCCTTTTCCTAGATACATATTCTGTTGGTGAGATTATGTCTTTTAACCTATGCTTTCATCTGCAGTGATCAGGCCTTACTTCATTTAGAGAAGCCATTGAACTTGACCGGTCATACAGTACATCAGAAATACATATTTCTCTAGAACTTGTGAATCAGATTCGTCAGTTTCAGATAAGCTGTGCCTAAGGGTTGCAAAGTTGGCTGAGAGTTTATTGAGGACATTACATGTTTACCACACATTTTTTTCTTCCTTATTGTACGGCAGTACGAAATCACATCCACTGAAGGCACTTACTTGGTTTTCACTGGTACTATAAAAATAAAAGAATTTCTGCATAGAAATCCCTTGGGTGTGCTTCCGTTTATTAATTTCAAACCATATTTTTGCCAGGACTGCTACTGTACAGATAAGGCATAAGGAATATGCAGATTACTACAGTGCCCAAGTCGTTGGCTTCACTCATCAGAGACTTGTAGCCCTCCCTAACTGCATGAATGTATGCCGGGCCTGTAAGAATATTCGAGTTTCAGCTTCTTTATGGGTACACGAAGCCAACTGCTCTAGGGCGATAGCTGTGTAACTAACGCCTGTGAGGGCCTTTTCCTCCTTGTCACAATTGCTACATTGCTTGTAGCCATTTTAGCCACTATTATCGTTGTTACATTTCGTCTGATGGATTTTCCTTGTTAAGATCTTGCCTCTGACTACAAGGCGTCGAGATGTCTAAGATGAAGTCTGTTACAATGTGATTACTACAGTAATTATGTTTTAGTGTGAGCTGTATTCTTCAGGTGCCTTTGGTGATTTTTATTTTGTGTGTGTTACCAAATTCACCAGTGAAATACCATCAGTATGTTGCATTCTGACTTTGTTTCTGGAAGCTTCACTCTAGTTTGTGGCACATCTACTAGATCTGACTCAGTATATACATGTACTTCACTATTCTTTTGTACTGCAGCAGCGAGAGACTAGATTCTATGTCTGAAAAGTTTTGTAGGCTACAAACTATGGTCTGACAGTGTGAAAAGGCTGGAAAACAACAGGCACTCCTCCTTAAGTAATTTAGCCTCAAATTACTTCATTAACTCTGTCCAAATTTTAAAGAAGTCTGATTTGTTCTCACTGATGGGCTGGTAGAAGTAATATCTGTCAACTTGCAGTCTCCCAAAATATTTGTGAACTGTTCTTTCCCCTTTTCATGGTGCATTACAGTTAGTTAAACAGCACATGGCTCCTCGTATTCTCTGTATCAAGAGTGAAATCTATCTCTTCTGCAAATGAAAACAAGCATGACAACCTGAGATGCTGGTGATTGTTTGTGGTGACGAATATCTCTCTCAGATCTTTTATCACTGAAACGTTTTTGTAGTTTGCAACAAACTGACCCTTTCTGATCGAGCTACTATTATGGCCTGATAGTGAGTGACACGCTGTTTTCATTTGGCGCTATGCCGAGACTTGTCATAGTTAGTCTTCATAGATTTGTTATCAGAGTATGCTCTCCGGATGAATTACCTTTGCCTGCTTAATGAACCTTACCTGCCCAGAGTTTCTGGTTTTCGAGGGTAGAAGACCTACCTTTTATTAGATATTTGGGCATTTTATAGGCAAAAAGAGGCCAGCCTTTTTGCCACACAGGTCTTAGCAGTCCTTTTCATGGGTAACATTTGGATATACATCTCACATAGATATCTACTAAAATTTTAACCATTGCTTTCAACTTCGATTTTTACCCAAGCAACAATGGTCTTTGTGACCTAGTTTTGGATGCATCATGGTGGCCTGAGACAATGAAGTTCATATAATGGTTTATTAAACAATAAATCACGCTATGGACTAAAAATCAACCTAAAGGTGATAATTTTTTTTTACATTGTTACGAACATGTAAAAAAATATTAACAGTTTTTATAGTTTATTACCTATTATCTATTACTATGTATTCTTTTAATCACTGTCATCTTGAAAAAATTACCTACACATTGAAGTTTTTCATTCTTAGGTCTTTGTTTTCCTTAAAATATATCCCAGAGGCAATATTCATACCAAATAAGTTTTTCTTCCATCAATTGAACGATTCTGCCTAAAAATCATATCAATCTGGCCACTGGAAAGAAGCTGTTTCTTTCGGTGTATCCTGATTAGGTTTCTCTCTAACCCTCCCAAAAAATATGGAAGTGAACCATGTTGGCAGATAACCTTTGTTTTACTCCAGACTGTTGTATCTGCAAGGGAGCATAGCAGCATATCACTTTAATCCTTTTGTGTGATGGGCAAAAATTATGTTAGTTATTTTAGTCTGTCTAACCTTTAATTAACAAAACAATCACGGACTCAGAACACTGAGATTCGTTTCTTCCTTGGTAAAAAGTCACGGATGAACGAGAAGCTCCGCTATGAAAGTCCTAGAAAGAAAATGATGGTCAGTCGACTGCTAATGAAATATGAAACAAATTTGTGAAAACAGCACTCTAAACACCTTCCGTAATAAAATTACAAACCGACGTAAATCACATATACTAAGATTTTTACTACATTGTCCGATTTCTGCCAGCTACCATTCAACAACTGCTTCATTTATCTTATCATCATGCAAGAAATTATTGTATGTGTGGTATCAACCACGTCCCTTAGAAACGCTTCGTTTGGTCTATGCCTCCAGTGATTTTTGGAAATATCCCTACGAGAGTTGATTGCAGTTAATTTATTAGGCTGTTTTGACATGAATATTAAAATAATGTCGAATTCACCTACTACACTTTGAAAAACTTAACTATTTTCAAGATTATCGTCTTGAAACGAACATTTTCACATGTAGAAATTAAGTGATAAAAGATATTTCTTGATTTGCCTGTCTTTCCACACCCCCTTTTCTGTATCCAGAACCATTTTTGTATCTCATAGTGTAATTAAACACATTGCATATCATGCGTGCAACATAGGAAAACTTGTGAGCAGCTAGAAAAGTTCATTTTTCTTGTTTATAAGGCACATCAGACACTGAGAAATTGGTGTTGTTCTTTCACCTTTATCCTGTAGTATAAATTTCTTTAAATGAAAAAATTAATGCAAACTTTACTAAGGGAAAGAGGTACTTGTTAGCATTTTTCTCATACTTGAGGAACATTTTTTGATAAGTGAACAAAGTCAGTGACATATTTCAATATGATGATTTATTTATCTGTATTTTTATCTATTTGGTTATTTTTCTTTACATTTCTTAAAGATGGTCTTACAAGCGTATCTGCGCAGGCAAGTAAAAGTAGGTTTTTCGGGTTACATTGCTTTATCATTATATTATTAATCATTTTACCTCATTCATCGTCCTTGTAAATACAGTACCTCATTACAAAAGTTAACATTTTATTATCGATTAGTTTATTTTTAACATATTTTTTTATACTGAAACCAATTCATGACTACTAAAGGAACATTACCAACAGGAAAGTTCTGTGTCTCATTTATTTTTTCTAGTAAAACCAATTCTTAACTAATAAACGAACATTACCAACGGATTTAATTTCTGAAATTTCAAACTGGTCGTCGTATCTCAATGATCTCAGCATCCTGTTCCCCGCGTCCAATGAAAGTCGAGCAGACGGAATTCGCGAAAGAGATCCCGACCAAGTTCCAATAAACGTCCGGTTTGTTACCAATCGAAGGCGCGTAAATCAATGTCCCTTAGATCGGGAGCGAATGTGAATTATACCGGACACCTTTGTTGGATCTGACTGTCCTGCAGATTCAAGCAGTTGACACGTCAATTTTTGGTTATTTAACTTTTAATGATTATATATATATATATATATATATATATATATATATATATATATATATATATATATATATATATATATATATATATAAACATGTGTCAGTTCAAATTCTCAGCGCTTGAAGACTAAAGGCATGTACACTTTACCCTTGAATTGATTTGTCTGCATTCCAGCAAACGGCAGGATAACAAAAAGGCGTCATATATTTTATGTGCTCTTACGTGATAAGCTTTATTCTCTTCTACTTCGAGTTCACTCCATTCACCGAAAACTGATTTCAAAAGACGTGCCTGTCAGTGTTACAGGAAACACATGCTGTTGCTCGTTTAGTAAGTGCGCGTCCTCCAACCATCAACTTCCTCATGAAGGTATAACTACTTCTTCTATGGCTAATTCTTCTTCTATGGCTAATTCTTCTTCCTCTTTTTCTGCCAGGTGTTTCAAACAGGGCCAGTTTTAACTGTTATTACTGATATCTTCTTATTTGCAGTACCCATGATAGAACTCGTTAGTACAGCAGCTCGGAAACCCGGGCAAAACAAAGGAATGAGTCTTCTTTGTCCTTTAATGTTATTTAAAACCCCTCAGCAACAGCTATGGAACGAGCACTTCCTTGCGTGATTAATTAATTATAGGAAATTATTTGTCAGACGCATTAGTCTGTTGCAAATGACATTACCAATAGATATCCACTCAATGAGTCATATTACTTTCCCGAATTACTACCTCATCGGGTTGTCGGTCTCATGTGTCGATCATTATTCTTTAATTAACTGCCGTTTTTTTCTATTTCATTCAGTTTATTTTCCTTTATTCTTTTTTCTTATTGAAGGTGTCCGTTGTTAAAAAAGAAAGAGTGATTGATACATCCATTCATCGTATAAGCATAGTCATTCTATTCCTGACAACAAAGACTTGTTTTTATGTCCGAAGATACCGTTTCAAATGCATTCTTCGATCCTCACACAGATACTAATGCAAGTCGTAAGCTTGTACATACTATTCTATACACAAATAATAACCCACATACTCACACGTATATATATATATATATATATATATATATATATATATATATATATATATATATATATATATATATATATATATATATATATATATATATATATATATATGTGTGTGTGTGTGTATGTATGTATGTATATTATCCCACAATGATTTCCCAATTGAAACTCCACAGCTTTCCCTGGCTCCAACAGTACGGGTAGGATTCTAGTAAACGTTTCACACACACACACACACACACACACATATATATATATATATATATATATATATATATATATATATATATATATATATATATACAACCAACCACAAATACCATTTTACATCGAATTAACGTTAATGAGAATTATATTATAATTGACTCGTGCTTTGTAGCCAATCGACTTATCCATTCGGCAATGAAAAGAAATTGTAAATAAGTCACGTACGTATACGTGATATAGCCTTCTATCTATCTATCTATTTATATAAAAATAAATATATATATGGATATATATATATTTATATATATATATATATACAGTATATATATATATATATATATATATATATATATATATATATATATATATATATATATATATATATATATATATATATATATATATATTTACCGTATATGGGTGGCTCCAGAAAAAAAAGACTACTCTCTGCCACGTTCATGTTCTAACTGTTGAATGGACGATTATATAAATGAAAATATTGTAAAGATTATATAGTTTTGCCATATCATAAGTTAAAATGGACCTGAAATTATGGGGAATAATATATTCGCCGCTTAACTAAACTATAAATTATTATAATGCAATACAAATATATGAAGTATTTAATCATTAAGCAGAGCCACACTTTGTGATGCATTTCATGTTTCGAAATGCAAGATAAGTGGACTGCTCCATTACTGGACCAATTACAGTGTGATTAATGTTGGTTTTCTTAAAATTCCTCAATAATGAAGGTCTGGAATGACAAGATCAATATCCATTATCATTACATAGCCGAATGCCCATAATGGTAAAGCAACTGGGTCGATCAAATTACAGTTACATTGCATAAGAGTGCATAAATTTTACAGCATTTTACATGGTTCGGTAATCCTGTCTGTTCCAGTCTTAAGGCAAGTACGTAATTAATGGTAAAAAGAAAGAAAGAAAAAAGAAATCATAGGAATTCCTGTCGCAATGTTTGGACGCGTTTCCAGGAAGATTAGTTTCTTACGGCTAATGGAGGTTTGGAAAGCGCTTAAGGCTGAAAGCTTCAGCGAAGCTTTTAAGCAATGCTAACACCTTTCTTTGAATTCATTATACAGCACTTGAATACAAAAGGTAAGTTACATATCACTTTCTTCTTTCGATCGTTATCTCCCGATGATTATTATTCATATAAATAATATATGACTTCTTAGTTAAAGCTACATGCTTAGTTTAAGTAAATATGAGGACAAGCTTGATCGAATACCTGCCTAATGGACAAATATTGGCATATTTGATCAAGTATTCCTCTATCAAGTTAGGCAGACAGATACATAGATGAAGCGAGAAAGGTAGCGAGACAGGGAGGAAAAAATTATGCCTTATTTACGTTAAATGTAATGAATTATTTGTTAAACACAAACATGGTCGTATTGAAACATAATTAGGTGACCAGAATATGCGCACACTCTGAAGCGTACACTCTGGGATGTAAGTAAAGCATATATATATATATATATATATATATATATATATATATATATATATATATATATATATATATATATATATATATATATATATATATATATATATACACGAAGAGAAGGAAGCTGTCAGAAACATCGACCCCACATAAAAGTGGGAAAAATGCAGAGAATGAAGATATATATATATATATATATATATATATATATATATATATATATATATATATATATATATATACATATATATACATACATACATATATATATATATATATATATATATATATATATATATATATATATATATAAATTATTGGTTTACTAGTGTTGTACAGAAATCCCTACAACATGAGGTTTATGTGACTAATCTTGGTTTTTAGTGCTACTTGTGAATGCGTTAATCATGAGGCCCTTCTTTTCAAACTTACACAGATAGGACTTGATGAACATTTCTTTGCATCATTATTAATTTTTTTTATTTATAAACTGCAAAGAATAGTTGCTGATGACCACTAAAAGTACAACAGGAATTTAATCTCTGGTGTTCCCCAGAACACAATTCTTGGCCCATTGCTTTTTATATTATATGTGGACAACATCAGGTTTGGCCTTAAAATAAAATTATTGCTTGCGACGATCATGCTACATTTTGCATCGATCTCATCTGTGTTTTACAAATTCTGGTCGGCAAATTTAAACACTATATCTCTCTTACTCAGATCTTATCATTAATAGTTGATCCTTAACTACATGTCAGCTATTTAAAATTGCAGGCATTAATCTTTACTGCATATTCATATCGGATTTATATCTTCATCAATTGCAAGAAAAACTCGTTGCGCTGATTAATATTTCGAGATATTTCGGCAGCTGACCAGCATCTAAAACGGTCTGACGAAATTCAACATCCAATAATTTTCACATCTCTTATCTTGGCATTATCTCGGTCACTGTCGTTCAGTGAGAACATTGCACTTGCTGTGCAAGTCATCTCAGAACGCTGAGCATCCTTTGCTGTCAAGTCTTCCAAAACTATATCATCCTTCAGATAGTACTAGATATACCTTAGTTTAACCAGACCACTGAGCTGATTAACAGCTCTCCTAGGGCTGGCCCGAAGGATTAGACTTATTTTACCTGGCTAAGAACCAATTGGTTACCTAGCAACGGGACCTACAGCTGATTGTGGAATCCGAGCCACATTATAGCGAGAAATGAATTTCTGTCACCAGAAATAAATTCCTCTAATTCTTCACTGGCCGGCCGGATAGATATGCAATTAATTCTAACTATCTTGCTTATTGGTTTAGGTGAATTAAATACCACGTAGTTTCAAGTAATACTTTTCCTATCGTGAACAAATATTGGAGTGATCTTCCTAATACCGCAGTTGAATCTCTGAAACTTCGGATCTTGAAATGCTTTGTTTTTGTTTAACTGGCTTACCTAAGTCTCACTGTAAAGATTATTCGTTATTTATCTTATTCAGTTTACTTAGTTAGATATCTTATTTTTTTGCATCGATATTTTCGTTTCAAATACTATTCTACTCCTTGCTCCTTTTATGGGTTTTATATATATATATATATATATATATATATATATATATATATATATATATATATATATATATATATATATACTGTATATATATATATATTGTATACATATACTGTATATGCTATATATATATATATATATATATATATATATATATATATATATATATATATATATATATATATATATATATATATATATATATATATGTTACAGGATATGTTTGTGCACTCAAACATTACAAGTTGCACGTGAAAACAGAAGGCAGAAGTTCGGCACCAAAACACAGCTTGGAAGAATGGTAAAAAATAAAAAAAAAAGAAATAGGAACCATTTTATGATAAATTGACAGCAAAGTCTATAGCTCCGTGCAATGATACAGTTAAAAGGAGCGTCACTGAATCTTGTTTTATCAAGTCAAAATTTGGTGATATTTTAAATATAATCCTTGGACTGCTTAAATTTGTTGCTTTTATAACAAGGAAAGTTGTTGATAAAAATGAGCAAAGAAATCAGTATTCTGTTTGGAAAATATTTCCAAGTCTGTACAGTTACCTTTCAGTGGTTCCCAGTGTTAAGAATTTTAAGATTTTAGAATATTTTTCTTTACGACCTTTTATCAATTAACCACTGTGGTTCTTATTCCTTTTGTTTAATTTTTTTAACATTCTTCGAAACTGTCTTATTTGCGCCCCGACGATACGTGAATAAACTCACACAAACGTATTTGTATGCATGAATAAGCTTAGTTGGTGTGGTGTTCCAGAAGCCAGAACCTTGGAAAATAAGAATGATTCAGCCATCTACTTGAAACGTGCTGAACTAATTTCTCGAGAGCCCCGTTCGTTTAATTTTTCTAGTTATCGTCTCCTCTCCTTTCCTGACCTTCCCGCTGATCCCTGCACGTCCCTGCTCAAGTATCCTTCCGATATATTCTTTCCTTCCCTTCCGTTCCCTTCCTCTGCACAGGATGTCTTGAGCTAGGGTCAGCGAGCCCAACTTCATTAGGGCGGCAGGGAAAAATATCTCTCTCCAGGATGATGAAAGGGGCATCAGACGTTCATGGGGATGACTTGCTTCCGCTCGATTGACCATAAGACTTTCGTGATCACGGATCCTGAAACTGAAAAAGTGCCGATGATGATAAGCATGAAGAAAAAGCATCTCCGTTCGATTTTCCTCCTCTTCCTTTTTCCTTTGAAGCATCGCTGGAGGAATCTTGCGTTACACTGCACAGATCGAGCTGCTGCTCGTTTCTTGCGCATCTCTCTCTCTCTCTCTCTCTCTCTCTCTCTCTCTCTCTCTCTCTCTCTCTCTCTCTCTATTGATGGCTGTTGGTCTCCGCGATGTCTGTTTTTTTGCAAAATTAATAAAATATATCTCTACCTTGATAACTACTTTTTTTTTTGCTTTACTTTACGTACACAGTCTCTCTCTCTCTCTCTCTCTCTCTCTCTCTCTCTCTCTCTCTCTCTCTCTCTCTCTCAACAGAAAAACCATCTTATCTCAGTCAAATAAATAGACGCTTAATAATAAATTGCCTTGATAATTTAAATGTCCAGTACACTTCAAATCTGCCTGCAACTTGCACTTAAAAAGTGGTCTATGAACTATGTAAGGAAATGATTAGGTGATATAAGTGATATGTAGATGAAATTTGCACTTAAAGTTTTAAGGCCTACAACGGTCTGCCTATTTTACAAGATACAATAAAATACTTTTGGAGGGGAAAAATTTTCAAGGAATAATGTTCAATGATGCTTTTTTTTGATGGATACAAAATTAGGAAGCATTAGGTGCATTTTACTTAAGAACGTCATTCATGTATATTGTTCGGATTTCGCTATTTATTTGAATAGTTCATTGACTTATCGGGGCAATACATCATCTGAGTATAAAATACGTATAATGCCGTGCATGAATAATATTCAAAGCAGAGGTAAAAAATTATAACAAAGAAGTTGCTTAGTAAAACCAGTAATTTCTGCTTCATTCTGAACGCACTGCAGCAGGATTGTAACGAAATTACAGTCAACAATAGTGCAGTGGGCATAATTTTTATTTTGTGATGCATTATAATATATAGCTAGGCCATGGAATAAAGAAATTAGGCACCATTGTAGATGAAAGAGAGAAACAAACATGTACTTTTTCACATTAAATGATAGGCTGAAAATTAAACAGTCGATGATTGTTGTAAGGTTTTTCTAAAATGCTTCTTTGGAAACTTGAATATCAAGTCAATGGCTCCTTTGGTGTGCTTGTTCCATGTGAATAGCTTTCATCTACTGAAATAATGATGATAGTGAAAATGGATAGCATTAAGAGACCAAGTTTGAGTCAAGTGCTGGGAGTTCAAACAGCACCTAAACCGAGATTTAGGAGAGTTTTTTTCCATGTCTTTTATGAGTCAGGTGAAATTTTTCTTATATAAGATGGAATAATTGGAAAAATATGTTTTTTTTTGTACTTTTACCTATTACAATTTTTTTTAAAGTAATAAAACGGGATCTTCCCCAAGGGTTTTAACCCAATATGTATCCACCTTTGCGGCGTGTTTAGTACAAGCCCATTGAGGATTACCGTAAAAACATAAACGAAAGAGTGTAAATATCATAAAGATAATGACCCCAAGAAATATTAGTCCTAGAAAACGACATCCGAAAACCCTTGGGGGTCACTATCTAGGAAAGATTAAACAAAAAAAGACTTGGTTTTATATGAAGTCACTGGCAACATAACTTTTTTAACTTGGCTTCAACGATCGGAAAATGGCCGTAAGATTCTAAAAAATTTCTTATACAAATATTCGAAAGTGTGCCTATCGGCCTTACATTATCATACTTCTTCAGTATTTAAAAGCATATATACTTTTCGAAGAAGAAAACGTCAGGTAAAGATGTAATGCCGTGGTAAACTTGATAAGACCTTATCAACTGAGGAACCTTTCTTTATCAGCATTAAACAAACTTCCTTGAATACCACTATTTCATTTAACGGCTTCCTCGTATATCAGTCTACGGTAAGCTTTGTTTCTAAAAGCAAACTCTCGTTATCTGTATAACGGAGAGATAACTGATGAATAAGGCAATGTTGTCGCTAGGCTGACCTCTATCCTGATGTACCAGGCTACACGTGTATGCTCTCAGATTCCAGCAGCAAGTCACAGCGTGTAACTGTTCACAAGTTCTGTACGAAAGCAATTCAAAAATATAAATTTCTATTTCCAAATCAGCAGAGAATTTTTTTTCTTTCATTTGGCCAGTGGCATAATATAATAATAATAAAAAAGCAAATCACATAAACGGTGGAAAACATACTATGAAATTAAGCCTGATAGAAATGCAGTACATTTTCAAGTATTTTTGCGTTTCAGATATTTGGAGAGAAAATATTGAGGAGCTCACCTGTTTTTAATTTTTTTTTTTTTTTAGTGTCAGATACTCACGAATCCACGGGCAGGAGGTGAATAAATAAATAACCAAACACAAAATAACTAAATAAATAACTAAATAAATACTTAACTAAACAAATAAATAAAAATCTAAGATCCTCATAAGAAGTAAATTTATCAATGTCCATAACATTTACATAGAGGCGATTGACCTGTACTTGATTAGGACGGTAAATTCAAGTAATTAATTGAGAGTATTCTTGATTATGTGATTATGGCTAAACAGAATATATTAGTACTCAGATAAAAACAAATAAATAAATACACCCCAGGAGCGTTCAGTTATTTTTTCTTACTGGAATCGTAAAAATTACGAATTAATTAGAAGTAAACGCAACTATTTTTCCTGATCCATGTTATCCTAGAATAATTTTTCGTTCAGTTTTCATGTTATACTAAAATCAAGATAATCGATACGGCCTCTAAATTTGGGTAAAACAGATCCCATTGGGCTTTTTGAACTTCCCTTTTTATAGTTGGAATACTTTCTTTGAACCTAATAGATGTTTTGGTCTTGATAGCATGATGAGAAGAAATCATCATTACTGCTCCTGTTCCAATGCATAGCGTGAGTGTTACTATACCTATAGGAAGTCTATAATTGTCTTTAAATCTGTTTCGGACCAAGTCAGTTAAATTTAAGAGAGATTTTTCCTAAGTTATTAACCACACCCTTCTATATGCATATAATTTCGGATGACAGGGACTGTGACTTTATTCCCCCTCTCTTGGTTGACAAGTTAATTTTGCAGCTGAGTTGTTGATGTCATTTTTAAGCAGCGTGCATGTAATGAGCATTGGGTCCTACAGGGTAACTTTCCCAGACTTTTCAGACTTTTGGTGTTTTCAGTTTTTGCAAATTACATCATATTTGGCTTGGATGTAACTAATGTGACTATCTCATGTGAAATGTAGTGGCTTCTAACAATTAGAGAGGCTGAAATAGATCATGAAGTATTGGTACCATTAGGGTAAGACAGAAGAAACTACCGGAATTTATGACATACTTTCATTCTACGAATAAATTCAAGTAATGTATAGCTTTACATAACTGGCGTTGTTCAATGTGACTCGAAAATTCACTCATTTAGGTATTTTTAAATGTTATGTATTTTTGTTATGTTGTTTCGGGAATATTGTCCCCTGGCTAGATAGCAGCAGCATTCAGTGCTCTTGATCTCTCTGAGAAAATAACAGAAAGTTATAACTTCCTTTTCTTTAGCAATGGTGATTATGACTTAAGCTATTTGTAAAAGATTTTCTACGTAGACTGCTTTAATATAGATAGGACACTTCTGCAATCTCTCTGGATGCTTTTGCCTCACAGAGTTAAGGCTTTAAACTTGTCCATTCGAATGTAAGTGTCCACATTCTAGTTTAGTTGCGTGATGTTTACCATCCAATAATGCGGGTCATTCACTCACTTTAATGAGCAGTTATCGGAAAGCTTTGCTGGTAGTCTTATGGTTGTTGATGGGCGAAATAGCGTTTAACACTGCTTCAAGTACAGCAGTTTTTATTTAATTATTACGTCTCTATACTGTAAATTTTACTGTGAATTTAATATTTCACCGGTTTCGTATTTTTTCTTAAATTTTCGTCAACATTATATGAAAAGTATGTAAGCTCGATTTTTTTTTTAAATAAGGAAACTATATCATTTTGAAGTTCAATCTTGCTTAGCAAGCTAGCCGCCTGTTTGGCATGTTATGAGAGTGCTTCTGCAATAACGATTATATACCAGGTGTTATTCAAACCGCTGCAAAATCAAACTTTGAGCAATGAGAAAGAGAGAAAGGCAGAGAAGTTTGCTCAAAAACACTAAATAAAATGCAAATCTGACTTCAGCTCAGGAGCTTGGCTGTTCGTTTCGCGATTGCCTTTTCTAACGACAGGAATTAAAGCCAAGCTAAGCAACGGAGAAATCAAAACATACTTCCCAAGTCCACACGGTATTTTCTTCTCGGTTCTGCATTTTTTCAGAAACTACGGATTTCTTTAGTCTTAAAAGTGATGAAAACGAACCGTCTTTCCGACGCAAAGGCGACGAAAAATAGCTAATTAGTTCTCACTAATTAACCCATTTTAATTCTCTCTCTCTCTCTCTCTCTCTCTCTCTCTCTCTCTCTCTCTTCCCGAGGCCAGTTTAAACATCGGCCCACTCGTAAAGGGCCCCAATCTGGCCTAACTGTGTTTGCCTTAAAGTTTTTTTTTTTTTTATTTATTATCGTCCACCAAGGGGTTAATAGCTGAGCTTCCTTGAGACAATACAGGACTTAAAAATTCAAGTACCTTTGTTTACTGGCCAGATTCACATCAGATGAAAATCACTGTTTTTCTAAATATAATCTTTGAGTAATAATGATTCGAGCAGTTTGAGTCATTACAATAGCAAAGGAAGTACATTCTTTTCCTCAAATTCTGATGTTCTGTCAGTACATATATCTTTGTTTTCCTACGCCATTTACTTTAATGAATGGTAACTTATAACTTTTCTGGCATTTTTCATCAGTGTTAATACTCATTTTTGTTCGGAATATGGCGGGGAAGAAAGGTGTAGTTAATAAAATGAAATTAAAGGTAAATGATCTGAGGTCCCAGAAAACCAAGCAATTAAAATATAAGCTTTTCCTTCTCAGAGGCATAGATTTCCATTAAATTAAAATTTTATGAGCACAAAAAAAACACATTTAAATGGGCGATCCAGTTGTTTAATTCTTTAGTTTCTCAAGCATAATTTCGATATTGCCTTTCTTCTTACGTTACAGAGTAACTTCCGACAATTCTCACTCAGGTAATCACCTATAACAGTGGAAATTTATTCCAACTCTATCTTCCATTCTTCAAGTATATTTTCTTTCGGCGCCGATGACCACGGCAATTGCGACACCTAATTGCTTATGTGCAAATTTATATTTAAAAGGTTATAATAATCACTTTACGGGCAAATTAGGAACATGTATGTGGTGATGTATCACTTGAATGAATGTGTATGTGAAATCAGATTCATAGTGATCAGACGCAATGCCTTTTATGTTTCAACCTTGATAACTATAAGTATTCTAATTTTTCATGAAAATCTAATGACAGTTCGCTATAATCATGTAACATATTTTGATTCAGTCTTCCATATTTCTGTTTCTCAGTCTATGGAATGGCGCTAGAGAAGACGAAGTTAGCAATGACAACAACTCTCATGGCCATAAGAATATTTATAATAATTATTATTATTTATAAAACAAGCGGTTAAACCAAGAACTGGAGCACATTCGGCTATTCAGCGCTCAATACAGTGAAAAGAGGGAGTTGAATTGGATGGCCAGCAAGATCACGAGATCCGGAAAAGTAAAGGAGATGCAGCACGGGGATCCAAAGGTAGAACTGGGAGAAAACTCCACAGCTACGCTAAGAGGTAATGGGTACAAAAGACTGACAGCAAGACAAGAAAGGAAGCGAGAATGGAGGTAGAGTAAAAGGCTAAAAGCGGGTAGAACTAAGGGCCAAATGGACGCTGCAAACACACTAGTACTGCCTACAGTGCACCTAGCGAGGTGCACTGACGAAGCTACCCTCCAACAAGAATAGGAATTTTCATGATTTGATGGATATTTTACTCTAGGCAAACTTTCAGCCGTATCACCTTAGAAATATGACTTTAAACTTAATTTTTTGTCCAGGGAATTACTTTTCTCATAGAGATTTTAGAGACTTAAGTTTCATCAGTGGGTTTTTTTTTCGGGCTTACAGATTAAAGTTCTTTTGCTGTCATTAACTAGCGGGTCTGCCCAAATGCTTCCTTTCTTAATGAATTTTTTTCTATTCTCTTTAATTTTCCTTTGTCTGTATTATGCCTTAAATTTAAAGCTAAGCTAAGTAACTAGTAACTAGTACTAGTTCATCCCTAATAGTGCCTCCCTTGCTAATATTCTTTCCTTCCTTTGTATATGGACTGTCTTGTTTCATACCTAACTCTAAACCTACTATATCTTTCCCAGAATATATTGTATTGTATTGGCATAAAGTATCATCGTATAATACTAAAATATCTCTCGTTTATTATCAAGTTGCGAAATTATGATGGATTTTGAAGGGACTGTATATGTAATGGATATTCACGCTACCTAATTAATGTGTCAATAAAGAGTATGTTCCTGGTTACTTCTTTGGTGATGAAGATTTTTTGTATCAAAAACTCAAAATATTTCCTAGATTATAAACTTTGATATTTCAAATATCAATTCTAGGTAAAAATTTTACCATAGCAAAATAATACACCCTAGCAGAAAAGTAATCGTTTGTATTCTACTTTGCCAAGCAACTGAGTTTATTGAGAAATAATTATCTTTCCCAAGATGTGTCCTGCTATTACATAAGCTAACTCGCAAAATGTGTTTTTGTGTTTGTGTGTGTGTGTGTGTGTGAGAGAGAGAGAGAGAGAGAGGGAGAGGGAGAGGGGGGGGGAATGATGCAGTCTACCACATGTAATAGGGCACAATATAGCCTTAACACTAGCTTTTGTTCCCGGTTTATAAAATCCATACTGTTCCTTTGCAGTTGATCTTTTATTTAATCGCAGACAGCCTTCATCTTTAATAAATATTCATGTCGAGATTTCCTATGTTAATGGCACCCCTCACACATTCGTAAAGAAATGCACTAACCATTTGACGGACAAACCATCGGCAGCCATGCGTATCTTGCAGAGCAGCACAGTCAAAGAAAAGCGAATGTTATTTCTCAAACGTGTTGGACCAGTTCCAGAAGTGCCATGATTTTTAAAGGGAAAGGCCATAAGTAACCGTAAGTAAATTATTACTCCGACAGATTCATCGTCTGTGACAACTGACTTCCTTGGGAGCCCGTGAATAATGAAATGCGGTCATGGGTCATGCCTGAGCTTGGGTGGCGACCTCCAAATTTCACCTTGCGACATCGCGCCGCTGGAAATTATTCAGCATCTGGCATCCGCCCGTTGCATAGTTTACTCTGTCCTCTCTGTTCCTGGAACCTGTTTGTGCTTACCTACTTGTTGCCTTTGGAGGGGAGCTTAGATCTCCGGTTTCCTGATTCTAATAGAAGGGCGCTTTCCCATTAACTTTTTATTTCCGAAGGAATTTGTGTGTGAAAATGTATTTACTTATATAGTTATTCTTAGTTGTGTTGTTTAATTACGTTTATGTCCCTTGACCTTGTTTCCGTCACATTTCCTCCTTTTATTCTCCTAAAACCTTGCTTATGAAATTATACAAATAAAACGCATAATCGTATGAATTAATGAAAGAGAATGACAGATTCCAATTAGTTATACAACATCACGCTTTTTAATAGCTCTATTTTATGAAATTCGGAATGACATTTTGGTATATTTACTGCCAAAAAAAATCTCCAACTCTCAGGTTGGAAATCTCTGTTCGTAAAAAAAATAAGAAAGAGAAATGTAAAACAAGTTAACTCAAAGTCTGAAAGATAGATTGCAAAATTTTCAGGTCCTGAAATATTTTGTATTGCAGCTATCAGCTTTTTTTATATGATTCTTAAAATTCTTATCCTCAATTTTGCCCCCGTCATCTTCACCTGCAACTAACATTTTCGTATTGATTTTGAGGATTTCATCAACGATTTGCAGTTAAAAGGTGGATCTTATCTAGATAGTGACCCCCAAAAGTTTTAACCCGGTATGCATCCACCTTTATGGCATGTTTAGTACAAGCCCGTTAGGGATTACCGTAAAAACATGAACAAAAGCAGTAAATATCATGACGATAATGACCCCCAAGAAATCTTAGTACTGGATAACGACCCCCGAAAACCCGTAGGGTCACTATCTAGGAGAGATCCTAAAAGGTTTGGGGGGCTAAAATCTATTAATTGACTTACGCCGGCTTTTTGTATCATTTATCTAGCACTTAATTAGCACCCGCAAAAATTATAGAAGTTAGAAATTATCGCAATTCAGACAACTTGAAAAAAAGCTGATTTATCGATTAACTCTTGCTTGGATACATTTGACTTTCGACGAGACCTTTTGATATTGAGAACCTCATTAGGTGGTCTGTTAACCAGAGCAGAAGAGTTGAAAATGAAAACACACACATTCGCTCACTTCAAACGGTCACCTTTAATCTTATATAAGGCGCCAGATCTGAGGCGTTGGAAGGTATAAAGATTAGTACAATGCATTGCACGGAATTGGCTTACCCTAATTCTAGGCGGTGGTCGGTAATAAATTCACAAGGGAAAAAAGTCACAGAAAAAAAAGTCACAATTTTGGCTAGGAAAAAAAGTCACAATTTTGGCTAGGAAAAAAAGTCAATTTTGGCTAGAAAAAAATTCACAGAAAAAAAAAGACATTCTATGGTGGCCGGTAATAAAGACACGGGGAAAAAATTACAGTATTTCTTGGGGGTCATTATTTTTATATTTACAGTCTTTTGTTTATGTTTTTACGGTAATCCCCAACGGGCTTGTACTAAACACGCCGCAAAGATGGATACATACCCTTGGGGTTCACTATCTAGGAAAGATTAATGCGACTTTTTTCCTGTGACATTTTTCCTGTGACGTTTCCTGACATTTTTTCTGACTTTTTCCTGTGACTTTTTTCCTGTGGCTTTTTTCCGTGACTTTTTTTAGCTGGATTCTTCTAGGCACAGGTGACCAAACATCACTCTTCTGTAGATGAGCAAAAATTATATATTCATGTCACTTTGATATATAATGATTTAGCATATCCAGATTTTTTTTTGTAAGTACAGTTAAAAAAAAAAGAAAAACAAAACTTTTAACTAGTGTAATCAACTGATTTGCGTAAACTGCTAACAACCATTATGACTGTAATCCTTCATTAACCAACGAGGATGAACTAGAACGAGTATGAGAATAACAAGGCTACATCAGGATAATCACCACTTCATCTCTGAACGGTTTCATGTCGCAATGCATGTACTGAAGCTTCAGTACACTGAGGCAGGGCTATCGCAGAACCTCAATGATCAGCGTGAAATAGGATAAGGCTAGGCGAACCCTTCTGGAACTGAATTGAATTGAGTATATAGAATTTAGGCCAAATGCCAAGCACTGGGACCTGTCAGGTCATTCAGCGCTGAAACGGAAGTTGACAGTAAAAGGTTTGACAGGTGTAACAGGTGGGAAACCTTGCAGTTGCGCTATGAATTAATTGTTAGGAGAGGGTGGAACGTGAGATGGAAGAAAGAGAATATAAAAGGAGGTACAGTAAAAGGAACGAAAGGGGTTGCAGCTAGGGGCCGAAGGCACTCTGCAAAGAACCTTTAGCAATGTCTATAGTGCTCCGCATGAGGTGCACTGAAGGAAGTATCCCCTACGGGGGAACCCTCCTAGAGAAGTTAAGTAGCCAGGAAGGCACCTACTTTACTAACCACTCATTTTAACCATGAGGTTGTGAGATATATAAGGCAAAGTGGACAGAGACAGGTTGAACCATGGTTAGAACTGCCCCAAAGTAGAATATCATAAAGAATACTAGATCTGGAGAGACGAAATTGCTGACGAAGTTTATTTATAGTTCCTGGGTCCTATTGCATTACAACTCACAAACGAAGGTGCGATTTCTGCATCATACAATAAGTAAGTAATATCAACTACAAAATATCCCAGTTGACAACTATAATCAACGATCAAAATCGACACAGAAGGCGCTCTTTTGTAAGATAGAGTTCATTTATTCTTAATCATCTGGCACGCTCCCAATTTTCCCTTGCTTAGGCCGGATGAGCGTTATCTCTCACTTCTGATCGCTTAAATTTTTGTATGATAATCCTCCAGAAGTCAAAAATCTATTGGCACTGTGGTATAATCTAAAACTGATAGACAATAACGTTTCGAAGTCATTTCTGAAGAATAATAAGAAATTTGCCACGATCAAGTCTTGTTAATATGTATCAAACTTCTTCAATCTTACGGTATGGGTAAGGATGCTAAAGACAATAAGTAATTGGCTCTCTCTCCCTCTCTTATGTATTTCTGTAGAAAACTAGATCATGTTCAGGTTTTTTTAAGTCTCCTAAGACTGATGAGTAACTTAAAACATTAATAATGAAAAAAGTAATATCTCACAGCCTTACTTCAGTTTCCCTAACTTATAAAGGACGAGGCTCTTTTAATATCAGTTAATCCAAATAACGATAGTTGCATAGATTTTATGCCAATGTAGCGTATGA
>NC_089751.1:29802860-29840360 GCF_040412425.1 Macrobrachium rosenbergii | reverse complement strand
CTTTTTTTCCTTTTAATTGTCATTTAATATGGTGTTAAGTATATAATGTGTATACCTTTTAGTGTTAATACACAGTACTGTTTAAGTTCATCGCTTTTTCAGCCTAGAAGATGTATCAAGAGATACGAAACGTCGGCGTAAAAATAAATGGATAAGGAAGAAAGAACGCATTTCTGTTACCCCAATTTGTCTGTTGTTTGAGTGTCTGCTCCTGTCTTCATTCTTTTTATATATATACATATATATATTTATTTATTATATATATATATATATATATATATATATATATATATATATATATATATATATATATATATATATATATTTACAACAGTCTGCTAGACATAACTGTGGAGGATTCCAGAGAAAAATAAAGCAACGATCACTGCCGCACTCACACCCCAGCTGCTGGTTTGTAAATAGGCCAGCCCTAGGGGCAGAAAACTTTCCAAACATTAACTGCTTTATATATTTACACAGGAGGCTCACCAGAAATGGGTCGAACTCCCATAGACTGCATCTCTCTCTCTCTCTCTCTCTCTCTCTCTCTCTCTCTCTTCTCTCTTGAGTTATGAGGCCATTTTCTACAATATCATTCAATCCATACACCCAACACTTGGTCTCCCTCTCCTATTCCCTTGTCTTCTTACATTCAGGAATTAAATATATTGCCTGTCCTAATTATAATACCTAATATTTTTCTCACTTTTCTTTCCTCATCTCGTTTCAGAGATATGTGTTACATGAAGAATATATTCCTCATTCCTATATATGCCAGAGTAAGGGGAAACTTTCAGTGGTCTACCAATATAAACATCTGAAGTGGTCATCTAAATATAGACTGGGCTGGTCCGCTCCCTTCTCTTCTACTGTAATTTATCAAGCATTATCCCTACTTTAATTTTATGTTGGTCGAGATGATGTTTTAGTTTTTTTTTTTACCCATGATATTCTATAAGTAATGACAATGAGATGAATATTTTCGATTTCTTCGCAAGAGTCCCACGATGAATAATGTTCTCAGTACATTGTTTTGGAAAAATGTATGAACATGAGCAATGATTACTTGTGCTAACGGTAGTTAAGCCTTGTAAACTATACTATAGCAAAATAAACACATAAATGCTTTGTTTTATCAAGAAATAAAACGTAAAATATACAAAATTTTAAGAATGCTATAATATTAATAAAAATAATAATAATCTGGTTCTATGAGGCATGTATCAGTATTGCGGTATTAATTTTTTTCTCGAGATTTTATGAGTAAATTGGGGTGTTGGTTATGAAATTTGCAAGGATTCGTAAAGCATTTAAACTATTTTGTTGCGATCCCACTATTAAGAACTGCAAGTGTACTGCAACAGCGCTGAGTAAACAACAACAACCAAGTAGTCTGTAAGTTTCGCGCGGTCCCCTGATGAGATGCTGTTTAATCGTGCGTTTGACTCTGTAGAGTTCCTCATGGGATGGGTCGATATCGTTCCCGGTTAGCACTCTGCTGGGCCCGCGTTCGAGTCTCCGGCCGACCAATGAAGAATTAGAGGAATTTATTTCTGGTGATAGAAATTCATTTCTCGGTATACTGCGGTTCGGATTCCACAATAAGCTGTAGGTCCCGTTGCTAAGTAACCAGTTGGTTCTTAGCCACGTAAAATAAGTCTAATCCTTCGGGCCAGCCCTCTCTAGGAGAGCTGTTAATCAGCTCAGTAGTCTGGTTAAACTAAGGTACACTTAACTTTGGCTCTGTAGAGAAGTAATTAGGAAGAGTCAGTAGATGTTGAAGCCACGAGTAAACAGCAAACTTTGCTCTTATTCAAAAGTGAGAAGATGGAGAGATACGACGCCGAAGCAAGCTGAACTTGCCAGAAGTATCTGGATGATACGCGATACCTGGTGAATTCAGAATAACCGAGTGCCTAAGGTCTATGCAGAGGGTTCGAGCCATTAACCGTGTTTTGCTTCGTGAGTCCAATATAAACATCACTTTCATGAGTCAAGAAATAGGGAGGCTTCAGTCTCGGGGTGAAATTTTCCTTGGAAACCCACATAGAAAATAACACAGAAAGAAGTGAAACTAAGATATGATTTACGTAAATGTTAAAGTGCTTTCCTAGACGCTATGAAATCCGTAAGGTACATCCTCGTTTCACAATAATTAAATGATTTGCAACAAGCTTGGTATTGTCTAGATTAAGCCTTCCGTAAACTGAACAGTTCAGGGAACGGCAGTGTTAATGAAAATAAAACATAATACCTAGCGTTTAAACTGCCTTATTACTAAAGATGTTTACACATAATACCTTTGAAATTGAAAGCGTACTCATTAGCAGGCGAACAGTTTCTAAAACGAACCGCTTTTAAATTTAGACAAGCGACTTATTTTGATGCACAGAATATATTTAAATAATTTAATGTCTTGGATTATTAAAGTACTTTCCCGTTAATGGATCTGATACACATCTGAAGAGTTTTTTTTTGTTTGGGATTTACTAACAATACGTTGATTAAACCGAACGCATTTTTAGAGTCACTTTTGTGATAGGTAGTAGTTACTTGATTACCACCTCTTGAAGATTCAAAGAGGAGACATTTGCAATAACATCATCACATCTTGATGCCTTTTATATTAAACTAGTATCAATTTCGGCTTTCTATAATGGCGTGTTTATTCATTTAAATCATATAAAAAAATCTTGGTAATTTGGATTTCAGGAAACTAAAGTGGTATGGAGAAATATAATACGAGGTATTTGCAATGGATTTCTCTCCATCTAATGAATCTATTTCTTTTCAGGTTAATAGGAGGATTTCTCTTTTATCAGGCTGCCTGAGACAGTTAACATGCAAGCATTATGTTGCTAAAATTTCCTGTTGCTTAAGAATAAAAATCAAGTGATGGCTATTATCGATCATCTTGAAGTAAAGCATATCAATATCAACAGATACTTGTTGAAAGAAATGTACCTAAGACTTTTTCCTCAAAAATATTTATACATCTTTTTGAATTTATAAAAAAACATAATTTCCTCCTAGTCATGCATTTCCAAATTAAGGAAATAATAATGTTCATGCTTTTATATATTATTGAAATTTCTCTTACACCTCATACACCACCTTTAAAGGCATTCTTGAATGCGAGCACCATTTTTACAGCATCATGGCTGACATTTCCAACAATTGCTCATGATGTTTTCCAACCGTCGACCTATTTAAGGGCAAACCATTTGTAAACAAGGATTTAATGCCCAATTTAAAACTAAGCCTTGCTGTGATTGCATGGCATTAGTGTCTGGTTTCAGGATAAGGTGAACAACGCCGTATTCTTTTTCGTTCGTAAATTAGTTGATAATTTATTCTTATTGCATTATTCCACTATTGTACTATGCATATAGGAATATACATTTATACAGATGTAACAATTTCGGTCTGCTTGTACATTAATCCTGAGATAAATTTGTGCCAAAGAACACTAAGAGATTTGAACTGAAATCTAACGGACGTACAGAATTTCTCTCTCTCTCTCTCTCTCTCTCTCTCTCTCTCTCTCTCTCTCTCTCTCTCTCTCTCTCTCTCTCTCTCCATCTGGAGATACCAAAACATCTCATTCTGAAAGAATATTTACGCTTCATCTGATTTAAGCGAAAAAAGTTTGTGGAGTAGATGCACTCACTATCCATGCGTTCTTATTAAAATCTTTTTGCAATAAAAGCTACTGATATTTACAAAGTCGGTAAATTTATCGTTGACTTTGAAAGAACTATGCATAATTTTGTTAAAAATATAAATTTAATGACCACATTATTTCGGAGGCATGTACGTACATTTTTCTTGAAACCATTAAGAATTTTTACCCTGTGGCAAAGAATCTCACCTTTCTTATATACCGAATTGGAAGAATGTTTCATGCTATGGAGATTATTTCCTTGCCAGAGAAGATTACTTCCCTTGCGGTAAGATTCTGCTCATGCGGTTGAAAAGTTAGACCTTGAATTATTCATTAGTCAGTCACTGCCATTCTTAAAGAGGAAGAATATTGCGGAGACTGAATATTTTAATCCTGGCGAAACTCGAGTGATGTGAAAAATGCACAATTGCAGCAAAATATTGATGATGATGTAGTGGGTCTTCTTTGAGAGCTGTAACAACGCCCGAGTATAAAAAGAATAATATGAGCCTTCTACTTTCGGAAATTGTATTTTTGGGAGTACAACTGAAACTTAATTCCAATAAACTTTTGATGAATATTCCAAGTAACTGTATATTTTGACTGATCCCTTAGCCCCTAAATCCTAAATAGGTTTTTAATGAAAGATTTTCCTCATGCCACACTGATTATTCAGATCATCATTAACTTATGGGAAAGAATATTAGGTTGCTGCAATAAGTAAAAATATCTAAAGGGATTTGGGCAATAATGTGATGATAAAATCAATTTTAAATCGAAAAATACACCAGTAAAAACAAAAAGAGGACAAAAGAAGAATTTAGAAGAGGAAAGAACAACGGACTCTCAACACTGGTGAACATCCATTTTTTGTAGCTTGTGGGATAACTGAATAATACAGTTGACAGCCGCGTAGCCAGACTCACTCTGAACACAAATTTCTATAACCTCAAAATTATTACCAATAGATTCGAGAGGAAGCTGATTTTCCGGTGCTGCAGAAGGACACCAGACTGAGAATTAAGACCAAGGAGCCTCATGGGAAGTTACAATGCAAAGGGAAAACACGTAAATAGAAAGGGATTTTAGTATGAACACGAACGTAAAAACCGAAATTTTCAGATGTAATCTTCAGCAAGGTCTGGAAAACTCTAATAGAAATTCACCGCATGTACTTATTCCCTAAATATTGTATGTCAACGAAATTTCTCTTTTAGTTCAACCATGTTTTACATCCTTTGCATATATATATATATATATATATATATATATATATATATATATATATATATATATATATATATATATATATATATATATATATATATATATATATATATATATATATATATATATATATATATATATATATGTTATGTAAATATGCATGTATGCATATTTATGCGTGTCATTCCTCAGGAGTCTCCACATATTTACTGATGTCTTCTGATTACCGCAACCCGCGTTAGTAATAAAAAAAAAAACAATTATAAACTGTATTATTTTAAAAACATCTCTTTTATGAGTTGTTTCCTAGCCAATACATATTCTCCCGAAAACGTTTCATCAACTTTTACAGAATAGGATCGTCTGAATAGTAAATAATTTCTCTATTAACTAACTTTGTATTGACTGGGTTGGAAGACCCAGACCCACCTAGATGAGAAATACGAGTCGGTAGAGTTCTCGGCTAGCACTCTGCTAGGCCCAAGTTCGAGTCTCCTGCCGGTCAATGAAGAATTAGAGGAATTTATTTCTGGTGATAGAAATTCATTCCTCGCTATAATGTGGTTCGGATTCCACAATAAGCTGTAGGTCCCGTTGCTAGATAACCGATTGGTTCTTAGCCACGTAAAATAAGTCTAATCCTTCGGGCCAGCCCTAGGAGAGCTGTTAGTCAGCTCAGTGGTCTGGTTAAACTAAGGTATACTTACGAGAAAGGAATCTGGAGACGGGCGGAGTTTTGTAGAAGATAGAATACGGGAAAGACATGAATGGCGGAATATCACAGAGGCTTTTCTGCATCACGCGGCGTTGGAGACGATGATGATGATCATGATGATGATGTGTATCAATAATATATGCATCAAGTCACTACAACACATGGAAACACATTTCTACATCCGATCTAATCTCTGTTAATTCAATGAGAATTAGTGGTGAATTGAAAGTTGAGAGAGGATTCTTTGTGTATATGAATGAGTGTGCTTGGCGAAGAGGGTTTATTTGTAGTGCCACACTTGAAATGGACACGGTTGATGACGGGAGGGAGTATGTTTTTAAATATGAACTCCTTGATATATTCCATTCCCCAATGGCGGTGCCAGTTTTGCCCACAATTGTTATCATCGTGAATAAAGGCAGATATTATTGTTATAATTATTATTGTTATCATCACAAATGATAATTATAAAAATAAAACCGAGTAAATATGTCAAAGTAAATTTATAGATGACATTATTTTAATAACATCTTACATGATCTCATTACACGTGATAAAGGTAGACCACTGGCTTTCGAAAAGAACCATTTGAAAGGACTTATATTATAGATTTTATATTCTTATAAACTTTGACGATTACTGACCACATTATTCAAGTGACTTGGTTAATCAAGTGAGGTACGACTATAGTCTAGGGTCTGATTCGTAAGTCATTAGCATTCGTCCCGTGGATAAAAGAAAAAAAAAAATCAAAATATAATTAGGTCAGTCTAATGCAGGTTCTCCCACTTTCGTCCCTTCTTTCCTAATAACCCCATGAATTAATAGACTTTTGAAGAACTCATATAATGATGATTTATTGGTTCGAATAATAAGACCTCATTAGTGCACGCTTGAAAGAAAAGAAAGGAAAAGACAGAAGGGGAAAAATGGAGTAGTAACAGGTTTCCCATTTCATTTTTTCTTTTTTTTTAGAAATCCTTTTTGAAAATCGCTATTTCTAAGACTCTTTTACACCTCTGTGATTGGAGGCATTTAAATCCACCAACCCCCCTTTACTATCGTTTTGAAAACTCCCCCTTTATTGTCGTTTTGAAAACTCCCCCCCTTTATTATCGTTTTGAAAACTCCCCCTTATAATCGTTTTGAAAACTCCTCCCTTTATTATCGTTTTGAAAACTCCCCCTTATTATCGTTTTAAAACTTCCCCTTTATTATCGTTTTGAAACTCCCCCTTTATTATCGTTTTGAAAACTCCCCCCCTTTATTATCGTTTTGAAAACTCATGAACTATTTACCCACAGGATGCGTTGATTTTTCAACTCCTAACACCAACTTTCTTTCGATGTTACGTGAAAGTAGCTTTTAATTCACAAATTACAGTGAAGTAATTAAAAAAAAGTGAAAATTTTTACTTTCTAAGCCATACAGTCTTTTATGGAACTTTACTCCTGTAGTCAGTTTAATGCAAAACTATGTAAATATTTCTGCCTGAATTATTGCCTGAACTTACGGGTGGAAATTAACGACGGTGATGCGACTGTATCAGATTGTTTATGATAAGATTATTTATTGTTTTTCCCAAGGTTTCTAAAGCCTGTTGTCCAAAATTTAAAGTCCTATTTAAGGTATGTTTTCTAACATCCATTCAGTTTCTTTCAACATGAATAATATTCGGCAAAGAAAGTGATGAATACATTCATGAACAGAAAATAAGAAGAGAGGAAATTAACGATAATCTTGGCAGAAGCAACGGAGGCACGATTAACTGCGAGTATGCTTGAAAATGCAAACACCCTTCAAAAACGACCGAATCATCACTAGGATTGAAGACGTCCTCAGTGACTTTTGATGTAGTTTGCCAATCCTCTAGCTCTCAAGAAACGTAACCTTGGCTTATCACCTGAGGAAGAGAAGACACACCTCGAATCTCTTCCCCGTCCTTACGTCCTACCTGACGAAACGTCGGTATGATTTGCACGAGTGTTGCTTAAACAATCGTTCAGGCTTCTGAATAATCGTTGTTACGAGTTGAAGATGGGTTGGCTCAGCAATATCTTTATATATTGCACCCTTGGTTGCTATGGCCTATTTATGTTTCGTACCAATATTTATGTTTCTTCCTTTCTCCTTCTCCCTCTTTTATATATATATATATATATATATATATATATATATATATATATATATATATATATATATATATATATATATGTGTGTGTGTGTGTGTGTGTTATGTATGTATGTATGTATGTATGTATGTATAGTAGAGCTGATCATCTTTTTGTAATTTCCTTATCCCCAGACTTCAACTGTCAATTCGCTTTCTAAACCCATTTCCATAGAATTTCCCCCAGTCCCCTTTCCTTCAGGAACTCGTTATCTACCAAGAACTATTAACTTCTCTGTTAGCTACTTTTTACATTTAAATCGCTCAGTAAAGTAGTCTTTCATATCTTTTAATCCAACCATGATCATAGTGAGATTTCCTCAAAAACACTCGCTCTCACACTTTGCCATTTTGCTCTCACAAACAGTTACAGTCCACAACTTTTCCTCTAGCGAGGTTCAGTCATCTTATGAAGTAGCCTTTTTCCAGAGCCCCTGGATTCTTGCTGATAATGTACTACAAGCTCTTCCCCTCTGTGGCTCCTCCCATTCCTTCATTACGCTAGTTTTATCCTTTGAAATTTTTACACTCTTGCAAAGTATCGATCGTACTGTCCTTAAGGAAATTAACTGTCTCGTCTCTTCTCTTCCGCTGCTATCGGCGAACAATCAAAACCCCACGCTTCACTGTTTATTTTTCTCCTCCCCTTTATGCAATATCAGACAGGTGATCAGGTTGCAAACCCTATAACTCGACCATTTTGAGAACTTGCCACCCTAGGCAAGAATGCAAATGAGTGAGAGCAAGGAGGTCACTGGCTTCAGGGTAAAGAGTCCTCAGTCATTCAAATCATATCCTCCCCAAAAACATTCCAAACCCTCCTGTAGGTGTTGCTCTGCGTTTGGATACGGTGAATTCTAATCGCAAGCAACAACCATTTCCTACGTTAAATTCTAATGTATCGTGTGCCAGTTATATACTATAAAAGCTATCCTAAGATGGTTTTCTTTTTCATCATGTTACCGTCGACTAAAAAAGGTCCCTTAAAAGCTATATACAGTCTGCAAATTTTTTGTAAGCTGTATTCATTCACAAACAGACGATATGAGTACAATAATCCAGAATTAATATTTTCCTTAAACAAAATACACAAAAATTAACATAAAAAACATTAGAGTTAGTGGTAAATGTTGTCTCTCCGAGCTAACACTGACTTTCGGCACAGGTCAGCTTTGAGATGTAAACATTAAGTCGAGCTGAGTAAACGCCGGCCGGGAAGCAAGCGTGCCATACCCTGATTATACATCGCCCCGGGATTGACGCTTGGCTTGGTAAATATATTATACTCGCCAACACTCGGACCGGCGAGTACGCGTATGTCTGTCTGACTGTATGCATGTTTGTGTGTGTAGCACACAATGCATATAAGTTTATCCAGCTTGTCCCTCATCCTCTTTGGGCAAACATGGAAAATATTACGTAATCTGGAAGATTATATTTGAATTTAATACTGGTTTTCATTTTCATTTCCTTATTCAATTCGGCTCTCTTAAAAGCATGGCATACAACGGGTATTTGCAGAGGAATTTAAGCTATTTCTTGGAAAAATTATATATTTGCGTATATCTTTTCATAGCTGTCGAGATATTACTTCCAACTGAATCGTTTTCGTATCCTGTAGTCTTTATCTATTACATTGTTCATTACATTGTAAGAAACACGACTTCCTCCTTTTTACATCTGTGTCTAGTAAATCTGCCTCATTCGTTGAATGAATAATTCGTTCAAGATGTCTGTCAAATAAATATAAATCTTGCAAAACAAAAGCAGAAAAGTTTGTTAGCAAAGTAATAACGCAAGACAAGCGAATTTGTTTTACAAATCAAGGAAACTAATAGTTAAAACATAAATGTCGCCATGAGTGCTATTGCTAATATTGCACCCGCCACTCCCGAGATTATTTTAATATTAAAAGTCCATCACTTTTCTCACTATGTGCGCTGTTTCTAGTAGCACACTCTTCTGCATGAGACCTGGAGCTACTTCGGCATCTAGTTTTTCCAGATTCCTTTTCAGGGATCTTGGGATCGTGCCTAGCGTTGCTATGACTATGGATACAATTGCCACTGGCATATCCCATGTTTTCTTCTTATTTCTATTTGCAGGTCTTGATACTACTTATTATTATTATTATTATTATTATTATTATTATTATTATTATTATTATTATTATTATTATTATTGTGTTTTCAGCATTCGACATGACATGATGTCAGGCTCAGTGCCCCAAACCACATACTAATTATTTTACTCTGTTTCTCCGCAAGCTAATTTCTATTCTCTATTCTTTTTGTTCAAATGACTACTCTTGTATTATTTTCCCATTTTTTGTAATGCTACAAATAACTTTCTCTCCACCTTTTGCTACACAACAATAATTGGCATTTTTTCCATCCTATACGTCTTTAGGATATTTTTTTTCATGCTTTGAACTTGGTGGGAGATATGAACTTTGATTTTGAAAGTAACTTGGACTCTCTTCTTAAACATTACACCAAATCTACACACACACACACACACACACACACACACACACACATAAGAACAAACTCACAAATATAAAACCAAGGAGTAAAGAATACTAGAATAACGCCTTCCTTTCATTTAGCTTACATACTGATAATTGGGAAGGCAGATAAACAGCTCTAAGAGGAAACGTATAGACAGCAAACGCTCCAGTAAGTGCTGATCTATGTCTTTAGTCACGGGATATCGTATAGTGGACCGTTGTTGTCTCGCGATCGCTTGAAGTTCGGCTCAGATATCTAATCTCGAGTAAATATTTACCTTTGAGCTTACTCGGCGAATTACTCGGGCCTTTGTCGGCGGCGTCTCGAAGTCCCACTACATGTCTCAACACCCGCTCCTCAAGGGCTTCTAGCGGTTTAATTAATGCTCCGGCACTAACTGTCAACACAGGTCCAGGTGTTAATCCGACGTTACGAGTCGTGCAACGGATATTCGGAAAATGCTTCTTTTAGGCCCCGACGTCGTGTCCTCTTGCTTTTTTGCTTCATTTTAGTGTGACGACTAATTTTAAGCGTGTCATTTTAAAGAGCACGGTTTTTACACGGCGTATAAGTGTGTGTGTGTGTGTATGTATTATATGTATTTATATTTATATAAATACTTATATTTAATATATATATTGGCCGTGTGGGTAAAGCCGTTACTGTAGTCCTGAGTTCTTGTCTTTCGTTGGATAGAGCCCACGGGACGACGAACTTATTATCAACTAAAAAATTCCCCTCGGACGTTTGTAGCTTAATACTTGTATATGAATCACGATGATGTGATAAAAAGTCATATATATATATATATATATATATATATATATATATATATATATATATATATATATATATATATATATATATATATATATATATATATATATATATATATAAGCATTAAGCTACAAATGTCCTTTAATATCAATTTGCTCTACCTCGGAAATAATATATTTTCATAAATGTTATCCGAAGGGGAATCTTTTAGTTGAAAATAAGTTCGCCGTCTCGTGGGTTCGAACAACGCCCACGAGGCGACGAACTTATTATCAACAAAATATTCCCCTTCGGATAACATTTATGAAAATATATTATTTCCGAGGTAGAGCGAATTGGATATTAAAGGATATTTGTAGCTTAATGCTTGTATATGAATCACGGTGAGGTGATAAAATTCATTTATAAATATATACATACATACACACACACACAGACATATATATATATATATATATATATATATATATATATATATATATATATACAGTATATATATATATATATATATATATATATATATATATATATATATATATATATATATATATATATATATATATATATATATATATATATGTATGTGTGTGTGTGTGTGTGTGTGTGTGTGTGTGTGTGTGTGTAGAATCTACTGGTCACTTTTTACCAGATACATATGTAATTGTAATAGCCACAATGCCCTCTTAACTTTCTCGAATTCTTCGCGCTTTTTTGGATACGCTTGTCACGACAAAGCCTTAAGATTCTAGTGCAAGAAATATGAAGAAATTCTGATGCGCATCACAATTTCTTCATATTTCTTGCACTTGGGTCTTAAGACTTTGTGGTGACAAGAGCACCCAAAAAAAGCGCGAAGAATTCGAGAAAGTTAAGAATTGTTATTATATATATATATATATATATATATATATATATATATATATATATATATATATATATATATATATATATATATATATATATATATATATATATATATATATACATATATATATATATATATATATATATATATATATATATATATATATATATATATATATATATATATATATATATATATATATATATATATATATATATATATACTGTAAGTGAGTATTTACCCGTCTTTGTTTTTGATGATCAGATAGGTCTAAAAGACAATTGTTAACCTGGCACTGGTTTCGTTCATCTGGTGACGTTTAGTCATAACAGTGGAAATATATCATTGCTTTGATTGTGAATGAACAACTCTGCACATTTCTGTATTATCTTAACCATCATGACTTGAGAAAGAAAACGTTTTTTCGTTGTTGTAAATATTTTCTCTCATCTTAATGAGCGACCTCGAAGCCTTGCCAAATATTAAAAACAAACAGAGCAGAGCGCTGTGCCGGGAGGTGCTTAACCCAACCTCGCGAGCATCTCGGAAAAAAAAGGGGGGTAAATTGAAAGTTTCTCTTTTGTTTTGTTTATATTTCTACTGTTTACATGCGGGAAAAGCCACGCGCTTCAACCCCTTTCGCGTCTCATTCAGCAGTGCCACTTGTAACAGAAGAAGATTACCAGGGTGCCTTTTGCCCCGTAAACAGCGAGGCACCAGACGAAACTCCCGGTGTAAACAAAGACCTTCTGCGCTGAACGCTTTTCGGGAATGTTTATAGAAGACTGGAGGTGTGGTGCTCTTTGTCTCTGTCCGATGTATGGACGTGTATGTATGAGTAGGCGCCCTTCCCTTCCTGTCAGGTCGTATTTCACTCCCTCCCTGTCGATAGGGAGATTTGACTCGCCGTCTTCTCTTGCTTAACCAAGTTATGCTTCTTTACCTGGTGTTGCGGCCTTTCGTGTTGCCATCTTGGAGGTTTCGTGTATCTCTTTGATTAGTTCTTCGTAAATGAATATTTTTTTTAATAATTGTGTGGTGTGCAGTTTTCTCTTGGTCAGGATATTGCTTACAGTAGTTCGCATTTTTTTACGTTAAGAATAAAAATGCTTATCTTTCTTATATTTATCGTTCATATGCATATGCAGTCATTTACTGTGTGTATTAGGTTTTAATAATGGTTACTTCGCGTTGCCTGCAATTATGTGTTTCAGTTTCAATGCAGATAGCCTATTTTTCTAAGCACGGTTCTTCGCACAAAACTCATCTAATTCATTTTAGCCGTTGTATTCATATTTCGCCCAAATTCTAGATTGCACTCAGATAATTATATATACCAACATATCTTTCGGCATAGAGCTGTGAAGACCTACAAACGTCAAGAAGTACAAAATTCGAACACTCATGCGTCATTGCACATGGGACATATTTACAAAACTCAACACCATCCACATCTGCTTTAGGTGTTAGCCTTCCAACGGTGTTTGCGTCATTCCCGTGAAATAAACATTTAACTTTTACCGCTTACATAAAGCACCCAGGTTATTAGCGCCATTCCCCCGTCCCTAATAAACAATTTACCCATACTTCCCCCATTTCATCCCTGCTGTATGAACCACCGGCTCTGAACCTATTCACAAGAAAAAAAAAATCCTTTCATCCACTTCGGGAAAGGAAAAGAGGCGACATAAAACTGCCCTTTCTTAAGAAAAGTGACAGTTATTCGCGTGTTATTGTGACTCGTGAATGGAAGAAGGAGGTGAGTGCTGTTACAGTGTTCTCTCTCTTTAGAAAGAGGTGAGCACAGGGGGGAGGGGCGGGGTGAGACACGTCTCTAGACTGCTGAGAGGTTAGGGAAGAACGTTGGATGGGTGGAGGGGGAGGGGGAGGGAGGGAGTTTTGTTGGGTCAACTGTATATGGATGGGAGCTGTAGGCAGAGTCCTGACAAGGGGGTTAGATTCCTTGGGTCCTGGCGACCTCAGGAGGTAAGCGCCCCCTCCTGCGACGCTTGAAAGAGATCCATTGTGCTCAGGTGCTGTTGTAAAAGACGCCCTTTATAAAGGGCAAGCGCCTTTAGGAGCTGTTCTACGTAAACAATTGTTATTATAGACCAGATAAGAGGAGCTTGTTACCCAATTTAGCTTTTCACTCTCGACCGACCTTAGAAAAAGGCAAAAGGAGAGTAACAAGGGAAAATTACATTTTCGAATTGTTGTCTGTCTGGTAAGAGCCGGCGACTGACCGTCTCTTTCGTAAAACAATTTCGCAACCAATTTCCTCGAAGGATGAAATTTAGACGCTGTTCCCTTATCCATTTATTTCTCTTGGATTTGTTGTTGTTTTGTGCTTCCTATTTCTGAAATTTACTTTACAGAGAGTCTCTCTCATATTTGTTTTTCCTTACTGTTTGGTGAATAGTTCTACATAGTTAATTATACGTACGTGTTTATTATATCGACATCAGTTTCAATATTCGGAAGTCACTCATAATAATTGTACGAAAATGTACACGCACACACACACATACATACATACATACATACATACATACATACATACATACATATACATAATACATACAACATATACATATGTATGTATGTATATATATATATATATATATATATATATATATATATATATATATATATATATATATATATATATATATATATATATTTATATATATATATATATATATACATTTACATATATATATATATATATATATATATATATATATATATATATATATATATATATATATATGTCTGTATGTGTGTGCATACATATGTTGTTGTCAAGCCATTTCTAAAGACGCCGGTTATGAAGTATAGATATAGTTATCTATCCAAGAGTAAATTCTTGTTTTGTTGCCGGCTCAAAGAAAATCTCATCACCTTTCCCACTTTCAGGAAATGTTTATATTAACATACATGTATTGCTTTCAGAGAGAAAGTTTCTTTTACCATTTCCAGTAATATGAAATGATCAATGGACTTCCTTTTCGAAGAAACAGCTTTTGCTGAAATAACTTACTTTCGTAAAATATCAAGAAAAAATTAATACCCCCGTCAATCCTTTGGAGAAACGGCGTATCTCAATTTAATGCACTCTTCCTTGAAAAATTCTGGTATATTTTATATAAGCAAGGCGTTCACACTATTAATTCAGCATATACATAAACGACAGAAGGTCTGTTTATAAACAGAAACAAGAACTTGTCAATTCACCTCACCTTTGTATGACTGACGTGTATGTATGTGTGTGTGTGTGTGTATTTACAAAGAGCACAGGCAAATCTTTGCCAAATATTGCAATACGTTATGAGCGACGCAGCTCCCGTGTACACTGGGAATAATAATTTTCAATAAATATTTACTGCCCAGGTAGAATCAAACCTGTGACTTCCTGTTTGCGTTCGTTGCCCTCGCAAAACCTGTCCCTTCAACAATACAATATATCCTATTGTTCACCTGAATAGGTGGTGGTCCGTTTTCTCTTTCGCGGAATTTCTCAATAAAGAGTCTTCTTTGGTGCTATGCTTCCGAAATGTTTTATTTTGCATTACACCCTGAAATATCAATCGGATATGACGATTCTTAGTCGATTTCTTTGACTTCTTGTAATTGTCTTCATGTCTTACCCGAACGATATTGCGTTATTTGTTCCGTAAATTTATATAAAAGTGTTTTGTTGCGAAGCCGAGATTCTAGTTTCTCTTCAACTGGTGGAAAGTGGACTTCGGCTGCTAACCAATCCCACGCTGCTCTTTTCTCCTAACGTAAGCAAATGTGACAAGACAGACAACAGTTATTTTTCACATGTCGTTTATATTTGGAATATAACACAATAAGGTTAACGTCGTTTGACGAACAGCTGAAGGAAAATTGACGTTCAGCACTTTGGTGTCCCTCTGGTATTGTTGTACGTAGTATATCAGTTTACCCGAGCTTTTAAATATCGTCAGTAATTCCTATCTAATTTATTAAAACGCGATCAACATACGTAAATTGAACGAACGAACAGGTCCGTGCTTAAAATATTGAGAGAATGTTTTGTCATACGCTGGGAACACAAACAAGGAATGTTCCTTTACTTTGCCCATTAACTCGAGTCCTTTTTCAGTTTAAATGATTTTATTCAGAGATCAGAAATTAGGGGTTTTCTCCTCCCGTCGGCGTCAATAACCTGTAAGTGGTGACGCCAGTTTTCGTAGCCATGATGAGTCCGGCAATTCCCATAAAAAAGGACTCCAGCTGTGTTGATCTCCGGTGAGTACCTTGTATTTCGTTTACCTTCATTTCACTGTTTTTAAGATGTACTAATGCAGCTATATTCGTAAAGAAAAGTCGGTTATTTTATATTCCATGGTTCATTTCTCTCATATTTTTTTTTATTAGTTCTCGCATGCACATATTAATTTGTGCATGTAATCATCCATTACCATGTAAGCAAGGTCATAATATCATGGATGATAGCGATATTAAGCGTGAGTTTTATTCCGAGCTTTGAAAGGATCTACTTGGTCTCATTATTTGAAAATTTTCTTCCCGTGAACATAATATTGTAACGATATCCCTCTGAGATACGTGAAAGATATGTCTAATGAGAAGTAAATATGATCTTCATGAATATGATAGTCATCAGTTAAAATGAGGCCGAGCTTTAACTGATAAAACAAGGAGGAAAGAATCTGTTTTTTGCCATGATGACCTTTTGGTAGGATTTTCTTCCCCGAGGGCAAGACAAGCTTAACCCATTTCACGAATATTATTGTCGATAATCTCTCTCTCTCTCTCTCTCTCTCTCTCTCTCTCTCTCTCTCTCTCTCTCTCTCTCTGACTTCAAGATGATACTAGCCTAACATTGCGAAGCAAAACTTCATTAGTAGTCTAAAACGTATTCTTAAGAAGAACAAAATGAGATCACTTTCAAGGCAATAGTCTGTTATTGATTACATGTCATTTATTCACTGGGCCAATGAAATGTTTTTGTCGATGTCTTCTACTGGAAGATTATTGTAATTGTAATCAATTACAATGTTTATATCCATATTACATTCTTTGCCATCAATTATTTTAAGCCTTTCTTTTCTATCTTAGCCTAATGGACAAGGCAGGAAAGAGATTAAGGCAATTCATCTATAAAGTGGTTTAAAGGAAGACAATTCACGCAATGGAAAATTTATCGCCCCTTCCACTCCCGGATTAAGTACATTCGGGTTTAAACTTCCTAAAGAATGTAACGACCTCTAGGCTAGTTAATAATAAAAAAGATTTGAAGTACAGGGTCTTTTGTTTCAAAGAACCAAACTTAAGATTAGAGAATAACAAGAAAGGTTACTCATACTATTCCATTTTATATATACACATTAATTAAAACATTATTTCATGAAATACTGCATTATCCTTGGAGTACGAAATTATTTTGGATATTCACATGAATACGCGTGAGCATGCGTGAATTCTTACGGTACCCGGCATATAAAATCCACTTTTGGGAACTTAAGCCTTGTCGTGTCTTGTGCAACCAGCTATCCGCTCAGAATTTTGGGCCCTGACTTCAGTATATGTCATCTTGATTGCCGCGAAGGACCAAACTTATGGCGGAGCCTGCTTTGGATTATGTGTCTACGAGGGGACGACATGTCTCAGGAAGCTATTCTCATCAGGTTTATTCGCTCGCCGTTCGTGTCCCTCAAATGGCACGAGAGAGACGAAAGGACAGTCCGGCAGTAGACGTACTATGTTCTAAGCTCTTGATCTTTGTGCAGTGAGTGGTTGAAATTTCGTTTTACTTTTAACTATCCAAGAGAACTTGTTTGGTTTTTATGAGGTTTAATTTCGAACATGCTTCCCAGCTACTGACATTTGATTGTCATACGTCAACTCCCAAATCAAACACTACTCCCCAGCCACACCTACCGCCCGCGCGAGCGCAATAAACGCATGCACACACTACTCAGACACATTCTCTCTCTCTCTCTCTCTCTCTCTCTCTCTCTCTCTGTGTGTGTGTGTGTGTGTGTGTGTATGTGTACGTGGGCGTGCGTGTGTTCAAAAAGGACCTTAGTAAAACCAGCAAGCCTCCAGTATGAACGAAAATTTTCTAGTTCAATGATAATTATCCAAGTTCTGATATCTTTTTACCTCTCCACTCAGGAATGTCAGTCCCTCGACTAACAGCAGTTTTGCCCTCTTTCATCACTAAATTAAACCCATTCTTATTTACGCATCTGTTCAAATGTTTTATAATCTCTGCTTGCATTTCTTTGTAAACATAGATTTTTTTTTGTTATTTATGATCACCGACTAACCCTTAGTCTTATACAGTATACAGCGAGGTTCACCAGCTTTCCCTTCCAGGATGAGGAAATTTAGGCTTCTTCCTGGAAAATACATCATCTGGCCTGAGTGGTGAATTTATAACTGGCAGCTAGCAGGTTGAGGCAGGTCACATAAGTTGAGAAGGAAGGTATGAGGTGAGCAACTTCATCCCAAAATAAGTGCTGGCAACAGGAATGCTGGCACCGGAGGTCACCATCGCCACGGAACAATTGCGTATAGGAATATATATATATATATATATATATATATATATATATATATATATATATATATATATATATATATATATAAATATAAACACACATATATATATACATATATATATATATATATATAAATATATATATATAGTATATATATATATATATATATATATGCATATATATATATATACATGTATATATAAATATATATATAGTATATATATATATATACATATATATATATATATATATATATATATATATATATATATATATATATATATATATATATATATATATATATATATATATATATATATATATATATATATATATATATAATTTCTGTTTACTACATCAGCATCGACCACCACCATTTCATCTTGATATTTCTTCAAGTTTCCTCTCCTCGCTTAATCTTGCGTCTTAGGTAACCATCCTCTAAATTCCACTTTAATCGTCCTTTATTACACCCGTCTTTATTCCTTGCCACTCACACCTTAATCCTCTCCCCCATTTTTTTTCTTTTTTTTTTTTTGTCCTGAAGGAAGAGGAACCCCAAAAATAAGGAGTGCCTCGTACAAAGGCTGTCGTGAAGCTCGCTTACGAGCCTCTTTAATGCCTTAGCTTTTTTCCTCTCTCTCTCTCTGTCTCTCTCTCTCTCTCTCTCTCTCTCTCTCTCTCTCTCTCTCTCCTTTCTTGTCATAAGTACCAGCATCTGGCATCTTCCTACTCTTGTTTCCCCTGGCTGTTCCCAGCGCATTCTTTGCTAATGTTTGTTTGTCCAAGATCATTACCATAAGCTTTTGATTCTCTCTCTCTTCTCTCTCTCTCTCTCTCTCTCTCTCTCTCTAGTAGTGTTGCTCGTCCTCTAAAATGAGTTCCCTTTGTATGATAATGTAGCTGCATTCTTGCACAGGCGCTACTGCTTACCTTTTCATCCCTCTTTTTAATATTTCATTTGATATCCTGTCATGGTACAACGTGACCATTGTTATTTCCTTTCTTTCTAAATATTGCTTCTATTGCAATTTTGGCCCCTTTACTTCTTGTTCTCCTCATAATTCCCGATTAAGTGTTAGCATCTTTATCTTTTCAGTGATTTTATGTGATTGCTACTCTCGTATCGTGATTGCAGAAAATTTAAAGTAATTTTTAATGAAATCTTTTTGGCCTAATAACTTACAGGGTGAAACTCCCATATTAAAGTCTGCAATGATAATGTAGCACTGCGCAGAGAAATGACATGAAATCTACTAGGTCTACTTTTTTAAAGGCGGATTAAAAAAAAAAACAAATAATTGAGCTGAATTTTAACACGCCAGAGAAAACGGCACAAGCTGCTCTAACGGAGCATAAGTGTGAGGGAGCCATGGCCACTGTTCGTCAATATTGGCTATATGGTCACCATACCTAACAGTCCAGCGAAATTCTGGTTAAGTTTCCTTTGTATACATTAACTGACATGCAAAGAACGGCCTTTGAGCATACAGCTAATACAAATTTATGTGACCCAGCGAAATGATGTTAAACAACTACGATAAGGATAAACGGTTCCATATAAATTTAAAACTCTTCGTTCTCATTTCAACAATCGTAATTTGAATTCTGTGATGGGTTCAAAATCAATGTAAGTGAGTCAAGACCAAACATTAATGTTGTCTACGTTTTCGCGTGTGTGAATTTTTTTATTGGTTGTTATTAGTTTGTAAGAATTTGTAAATATTATTATTATTATTATTATTATTATTATTATTATTATTATTATTATTATTATTATTATTCAGACGATGAACCCTATTCATACGGAACAAGCCCACCAAAGAGGCCGTTGACCTGAAATTCCAGCTTCCAAAGAATATGGTTTCATTCGAGAGAAGTAAAAGAAGGTAATGGGAAATCCAGAGAGAGGAGATCAGTTATTAGAAAAGCGGATAAATTACCATATTAATAAATAATTGGATAAAATTATAGATAAAATATTAAAATACAAGTTGAATTGCATTAAAGTAGTAATGCATTGCATCTTCGCTTGAACTTCTGAAGTTCCAACTGTATAAGACATCCTCTGGGAGGCTGTTCCACAGTCAAGTGGTGTGAGGAATAAAGGACCTCTGGAACTGAGAAGTTCGACAACGAGGTTTCTCATTAAATGTAATAGTTGTGGAAGTTAGCATTTGAATAAATTATTAGATTTGTATAATTTTGTGATCCACTGTGACGGGCAGCAGAGTCATTTTTATAGTTGATGAAATAGAACTGATACATCATGAATAAAATAAAACAAGTAAAAATTGCGCCGAAGTTTCTTCGGCGCAATCGAGTTTTCTGTACAGCCGCTACAGCGGATAATCAAAGCCACCGAAAATAGATCTATCTTTCGGTGGTCTCGGTATAATGCTGTATGAGCCGCAACCCATGAAACTTTAACCACGGCCCGGTGGTGGGATATCGTATATCGTTGACAGAAGCACGATTATGGCTAACTTTAACCTTATATAAAATAAAACTAGTGAGGCTAGAGTGCTGCATTTTGGTATGTTTGATGACTGGAGGGTGGATGATCAACGTAATAATTTGGAGCCCTCTACCCTCAGAAGTTTTTCAGATCTGAGGGCGGACAGAAAAAGTGTGGACAGAAAAAAGTTCGGACAGAATAAAGTGCGGACGGACAGACAAAGCCGGCACAATAGCTTTCTTTTACAGAAAACTAAAAACACGAGGAAACGTTTATGAAATGTATTACAGCATAAGTGACACTTGCCACACATCTATGAAAGTTGTTGAGTCATTTGGTTACCGAAGTATGATAATCTGTAGTATTTGTCAAAGTGCGGTGAGTAGATATTTTTCAATTTTAGTAAATGTTAATATCATCTATTAACATTCCATTAAACAAATGTAACATTTTACTGTTTTAATTATGATACATTTATTAAGGAGCTCCTGGAAACACTGGTCTTCAGCAAACGATATACTGCATTTTACTTATTATGATAGATCATTTCGCTCTATACCAAGCAGCATGTCATTATAATAGGAAAGCAACTCCATACCATTATCCCAGAATGGACATTTCATGAAAAACGGCATGGTCGTAAATGTATGATCATTTAAATCGATTTTTATTATGTTTTATTGTAACCGTCCGTCATTTTTATTCTCTTTGTCCTAATTCTTCTCCTCTTCCCCCGCCCTTCCCCCTTCCCCACCCCCCCCTTTTCACCGTTTAGGCATTCCAGTCGTGTTTCTTTTCTTTTTCCTTTTTTTAGTTGTTTTTCCCAACAACTTATACTTTCTCTGTTCTTCTCTACCATTTCCCATCCTTTTTCTTATCCCTCCTCCTCCTCCTCCTTCTCCTCCTCCTCCTCCTCCTCCTCCTCCCTCCTCTTCTTCCTCCTCCTCCTCCTTCTCAACTCTCTTTTGTAAACCGAACGCAAGCCTGGGATAAAGAAAATGAAAGGCCCGACTTCGAGTTACCCTTAACGAGATGCTTCAAGCACACGAGTGTTTATGAGGATGGCATTTCCCAGGTTTTAACCACATGCCTCTCCTTCCGCCATCCATGTCTCTCTCTCTCTCTCTCTCTCTCTCTCTCTCTCTCTCTCTCTCTCTCTCTCTTAACAAGGAGAGAGGGAGAAAAGAAAACCGGGTACGTTCAAATAACATCAGATTCCGGTAAAGGCAGAGTTACTGGTTTACGTGATTTTTATATTTTCCGGAAAGTATTCGAGGATGTAATGTGTGAGGACTTGTAATATATATATATATATATATATATATATATATATATATATATATATATATATATATATATATATATATATATATATATATATATATATATATATATATATATATATATATATATATATATATATACATATATAAATATATATGTATGCATGTATGTATGTATATATGTATATACGTATATATATATATATACATATACTGTATATGTATATGTATATGTATATATATATATGTATACAGGTATACATATATATAAATATAGTGTATATATAAAAAATTTAAACATACACACACATATATATAGAATAGATAGATAGATAGACAGATAGATATGCGTGTTACATATGTATGAATGTATGTACGTACGTTTTACAGACATGGCGGTATTCAAGAAACTGAATACTTAAATGCATGCGTACATACTCAGACATGCGTTTATCAAGATACAGAAGAGTGCAAGAGTATCATACAGTGACAATTCCGTATACAGCGTCTTGTACATGTTTTATTTTTGTACGAAATACATTAAGTTAAAGATACTGATTACAAAAAATGGCTTCCCTTCTTTTCCCTTAGTAACTAAGGTTTTCTGTTTTAACTGTCACCCCTATTTGCAGAAGCATTGCAAGCCTTATTTCAGCATTCCCCTTGAGAAACCTCACGTTTATAAGCATGCTGAAATGGCGAAAAGGCTGTTTCTATTTCGAATCCCTTCTTCTGGTATATAAGCAAAATGATTTTTAACAGAATGATATTCATCTATAGATATTTTAAGCCGAAGCTGTTTCCTTGCTGAACCAACTTTATACTGGGGTTTCTTATGTTGCTATAGTTAGATTCAAAAGAAAATTAATTTATGGTTTGACAAAGCAGAAAAGAAGTAAAAAATTTAGCCATCAGGTTTATCAATTTACTTAAAAACTAATGTCAACATTTACTTCATTATTTAAATCTAGAACTCATGGTAATTAATGGATTCTGAGACATGATAGAATAAGACGTACTTAGAATATATTGTGATTTGAATGTAAGGTTTCAAGGATCACGTAAAAAGAATAATGAAAACCATTGAGTAGCATATTGAATATACGCCAATAACGGTTTCTGCATTCTATAAAAAAATTACTTGAACCTCTGACAAATCCATAAAGAATAAATACGAGGGGTTGCATAGTGTCAGATTAAAGGAATCGAGTCCAGTCCTTGAATTTTGTTGTAAGCATTGTAATTTATAGGCAGTCTTTCAGCAAATTATTATTCACGAGCTCTACAGTATAATATTTTGTAACAATGCTAAGCCAACTAAATGCAATACCTTCTTTCATAGTTTGATGTGACTTTGACAATTTCATTATTATACCCAGTTACTGATCAATTTTCTCATTTTTTTTTATTTTAAGTGTCCCCTATATCTCGAAATAACCTCTGTAATGCCTGAACCGCCACTGACTGGTTCACCTTAAATATTTCTTTTGTTATTAATTCATGATTAAGAGCATTCAGTTTTTCGAGGTTTTTTACAATACTACAGACAAAGGTGGCTATTTTTGGGGTCAAATGTCGTGTGCAGTTTACATCTATATTTTCTGATATGCTTTTGCAGGTGCATTTTTCATTTTGCTAATATTTCATCATTTCTATTTTCAATTTCAAGAAAATGGATGATGTGTGATGCGCCTTTGATGTAACAAAAGATTTCATTTGAATGTTAGCAAATTTCATAAAAGTATTTCGTGTTGTATTACAGTAGATTCAATTTAGAACACTTTTGATGTGCAATTGTCTCCTTACCTTTCTATTTTTTTCTCTCTCTCTCGTTCTTTTTGCTGATAAGTGATCAGTAGTAGTTACAGTAATATCACTATTTATTTTATTACACTTTCAATCAAAATGAAGTTGAATAACCAGTAAATAATAAAGCAGATTTATTCTAAATTAATTGCACTCTTCAAGAATTTTTGGCTATAATGGTAATAAACTATAGCCTACAACATGCAACCGGTAGTTTTGGCTTTAACCGCTTCATTGATACCAAACAGCAATGATATTAAAAGAAAAATGCAAACTAAAAATATATTTCAAGAACTGCATCATTTTCTTGAAATGGATACCTAAACTTTATACGCTCCCAGTAATTTTTTTTTCCAGAGGCTGGAAAGAAAGGTTAAAAATGTTTTCCGAAATTCCTCGCCCCACAATAGACATATTCAACTTATTTTTCAGGAATGTCCCCCGAGCATTCGATGTTAGGAAAGTGTTTTCACTTTAACTTATTGTTTGGAGAATTTTATTTCTCAAGGTTTTTTTATTTTTTTGGTTTTTGTTACTTTCGCCAAATCTGGTTCACTTTAAGTGCTATGGAAAAACTTAGCAAGCTTACAAAACCAAAGTTCTTATATATATATATATATATATATATATATATATATATATATATATATATATATATATATATATATATAATTGCCCGTTTGTTTAACTGACGTCTCTCACATCGGAGCGCTCCTACCAAAATTTTCCCTTGATTCGGCTCCACCTCAAGAGGCATCTACCCTGAAGCCTGAAACCCTTCAGCGGTCCCACTCCTTTAGCTGAGAGCATCTTGTGTTAAACAGCCTTCCATCCAGACTTTTTATTTTTTTTTATTTTCTGATTTGAATAGTATGGGTTAACGCGGGATTGATTACTTACGTCCGCCGAATGAAAGGAAAGCAATCACCGGAGTGGTGGATGTTGATTCATTCTCCTCGGCGATTGTGAGAGGAGAAGTCACGCAACGCGATCTTTTATCAGTTTCTTCCATTGTCGTGTCACTCTTGGGGAGGTTCCTCCGGGACCTTTTTACTCTTATGTGCTTCTGTCGCCACTCGTCGCTTCCCTTGTTACCCTCTTTGGCTTATGGGTGTTTGCGTTCGTCAGTTTCAGTTTTCCATAAAAGAAAACTATTGTGACGGCTTTGTCTTTCTGTCCGCACTTTCTCTGTCCGCCCTCATATCTTAAAACCATGAGGCAGGAGAGTTGCAAATTGGTACGTTGATCATCCACCCTCCAATCATGAAACATACCAAATTGCAGCCCTCTAGCCTCAGTAGTTTTTATTTTAAGGTTAAAGTAACCATGAACGTGGGTCTGGCATCGTTATAGGTGCCAATAACACAGGCCACCACCGGACCATGGCTGAGAGCTCAATACAGCATTAAACGTTGTACAGAAATCTCGAATGCGCCAAAGAAACTTCGGCGCATTTTTTACTTGTTTCATATTGACATCGATCGTTTAGGTATTTTTCACTATCATTTCCCATTTATGTACCTGTTCTTTTTCATATTTTAGAGTCTCTATTGTTGTCATTTAGAACCTGATGATGACATTATTTACTAATATAAAATTTACTTTTCCTCTATGGGTCCTTCACACCCCCAACCCACAACCACCACCACCCACCCGCTCACTAGATAGTCAAGCACGAATAGGTTGTATAAGACCTTCCTTGTGATCATGATAAAAATAGTAGGATTCTGAAGGAATATAAAAAAAAAGTTTTGCTGGGTTCAAAATAAACGTTTTGTCTCACCTCTTTTCCATCTTATAAACTCATCATGGCTACAGAAATTTTACTAAGTTTTTTTATTCTGTAGTAAGGAAAGACAACGTAATTAGGATCTGAACTGTGTCAACTAGAAGAGCGACAACTTTCTTTCCATTCATGGAGAGTATATAAAAAAAGATGCTGAAAAAATAAGGTGTCTTTGTTTACAGTTTTACAGGAAATCCATTACGCTGGCTGAGTGAAGCGGCATCTAAAAGCTATTAATGAACTTTACATGAATAATGTTAATGAAATCACTTGGTTGCCATGTTATAACTGAGACGTGTTGTTTGTCTCGGCTCACAATTAAAACGTAGTAGTGCAAAGCTTTGTGAGTAATATGTAAAGTTTCATTATACAGGCAACTTGTGTGTTGGATCTCATATTTGAATGAGGGGCGCTGTGACACGAATGGTAATGACGGAATTTAAATAGGCTGAGAGCAAAATGAAGGGCTTTGTTTTCCCCTGATTATTTTACTAAAATGATTTCCGTGTCGCATCTTCTTTGCATAATTCTCTTAGTATGAAATGCAAATCATTCCAGATCACATGATTTTGTTTGGAACACAATTGTAAGCTCCTTCAGGCACAGTCTGCTGGGATCTTTCCTGGCTCACTGATTAAGGGAAATCATGTGTAGCTGTTCTTGACGTCTCCGAGGCATCTGCATAAGCTTTATTCCATCTTTTTATCTTTTTATCTAATCACTTCGCATCTGGTTTTGCTGACGGTAGATAAAAAAAAAAAAACAAGTAAAATTGCACCTAAGTTTCTTCGGCGGAATCGAATTTTCTGTAAAGCGTTTAATGAAGGCCACCGAAAATAGATCTATCTTTCGGTGGTCTTGATATAATGCTGTATCAGCCGCGGCCCATGAAACTTTCAGCTACGGCCCGGTGGTGGCCCGTCCTATAGCGTTGCCGGGCGCTCGATAATGGTTAATTTTAACCTTAAATCAAATAAAAACTACTGAGGCTAGGGGGCTGCAATTTGGTATGTCTGATGATTGGAGGATGGATGATCAACATACCAATTTGCAGCCCTCTAGCCTAGGTAGTTTTTAAGATCTGAGGGCGGACAGAAAAAGTGAGGACGGACAGACAAAGCCGGCACAATATTTTTCTTTTCCAGAAAACTAAAAATCTGCTCCCTTTTCATCTCTAGTGTATTGTCATTGGGTTCTGACGATTTTGGTTTTAGAATCAAAAAAATGATTCAGGACGTTGCAGGGTTTCAAAGAAACACTAAGGTGCTCCTCGGGGCTCTCTTATTTATCCTTGTCTCTGTCAGTGACCTTCCATAGTCTACCTTTTTACCAGTCTCTCCGCTTTCACTAAGGATTCTGCCCTTCGTAAACTTCTTTTGGTTTCCACTCCCTTTCCGCAGATCGCGCTCAGTCTCGAATGGCTCTCTCATCATCTATCAGCTATAATCTTGGGAGCTGATCTGGGCGGGGATCCCGTAATCTTCCGTATTTCAGTGCCTCTGAAACAGTTTCTTCTTGTTTATACGTCTTCTGTTTTTTTTTTTTTTTTTGCTTCGATAAATATTGAGCTTGTCCTGTTACTTCTATCAATTATTTTGGCGCCCAAGCTACTAGTGACTCTTCTCGGAAGGAGTACTAAAATCCACCTTGAAAAATGGTATCTTATTTTAAATGCCGTTCATCTTAGTTATTAAAGATTTATGTTGGCTTTATTCATCCTTCTCAAGGTGCTGATATCATGTTGGGAGCTTCTTCTCTGATCTCCTGTCTCAATAGGAGTGAATCTTAAGTTAATTCGATTGATCATTGATCCAACTCTTTCCCCAACTATTGATTCGCTTCCTACTGCCGCAAGGTGGCTTCTCTCCTTCTTTCTACTGGTACTCTTTCAGTCATTATTCCGTTGACCTCGAAGGGAAAATATCTCCTTCCCTCGGGCGGTGTCCTAACACCAATCAGTTCAGTTCATCTTTCCTTATGCTGATTCTGTGAAAATCGGTAATCCTTAGATTATACGATTCATCCATTGTCTCTTACTTCTGTTGTCTAGCTTTGGAATTCTCATTTCTGCTACTTTTAGTTTCCTGTAAAAGAAACTATTGTGCCGGCTTTGTCTGTCCGTCTGCACTTTATTCTGTCCGGACTTTTTCCTGTCCGGACTTTTTCTGTCCGCCCTCAGATCTTAAAAACTACTGAGGTTAGAGGGCTGCAAATTGGTATGTTGATCATCAACCTTTCAATCATCAAACATATCAAATTGCAGCCCTCTAGCCTCAGTAGTTTTCTTTTATTTAAGGTCTAAGTTAGCCATAATTATGCTTCTGGCAACGATATAGGATAGGCCACCACCGGGCCGTGGTTAAATTGTCATGGGCCGCGGCTCATACAGCATTATACCGAGACCACCGAAAGGTAGATCTGTTTTCGGTGGCCTTGATCATACGCTGTAGCGGCTGTACAGAAAACTAGATTGTACCGAAGAAACTTCGGCGTATCTTTTAACTGTTTCCTTAATGTTACGACTTTTCTTCCTTTAAGGAACAGATCTGTAGATTCCTACTGCACACTTCTTCCACCTTTTTTCTTTTTAGCTCTTTCTTCGACCGTGGGTCAAAGAAGGTTTTTAGGTTCCCACCCTTTTCGCTTGACCCTGAAGAATAGGCAAACCTAAACACGATGCATAATCAAGATGATTCAATAACAATATTGAATAAACTCCTGTTTAGCCAAAGTACTTCGATAGAATGAAAATATTACTTCTAGAATCATTATAAAATAGGTATGAAAATGTTTACTTGTCTTTAGAGAAAGGATGAAATTATTTATGCACTTAAAGGGATATTTGCCTTGAAAATACTCTTCAAAGATATTAATATACGCATCATGATCTATGGCTCCTGAAGTGGTGTTCTCAAGCATATGGAAAGGCGTCCTATTCAAATGTAGTAATAAAAAAAAGCAAGTTATTTCAGGTGTGAACCTTTTTTTCACAGAAAGAATTTTAAAGTCACCCCCCAGCATAAGTGGCGTGACCTACTTCCCTAGAATAAAAGATATTTTCTCTTCCCTGCCAATTCCTCGGAATTTTAAGTAAAACCACCTTTCCCAGTATGGAGCTAATCTTTAACACTTTAACTAAAATGTAGGGTTATATGAAGATTCTTTTATACGCTTTCCTAATGGCATCTACAAGCCTTTTTTTATATGAATAGGTTATTCGATTTAAACATCTATAAATTATGTAACAATTTTGCTTTTATGAACGAATCTCATCTCAAAAATACTCTATAGGAAATCCTCTCAATCTTAATGGACATTTGCCGGTCTGAGAAAAAAAATAATAATTTTAAACTAAAAAAAAAGCAGTAAACTAAAATAGCTTACATACTCACCACAGATCGAAACAAGCAATGGTTTGCAGGCATCACCCTTTCCTATGGTGTGGAAAACTTATATTACACAGACTGTTAAGGGGATTAAAACACAATTATGAAGGAAAGTCCAAACAAGATTTTCAGTGGAAGAAAAGCGAGTTCCTTCAGATTTCCAAATTTGCGTTTCAGTAATTGCATCCCCAGTTGACAGAACCATTGTTTTTCCCCGTGTTTTCACATGCTAACTTGTGCTAGCAGGTTATTGCCTCAAGGGGTGAAAAGATCTCGAAGAAACTTGGCAGCCATAATCATTTAGGCCGTCAAGCCAAGAACTTTGGGACTTTCGGCATTCGGCGCTTAAGGCAATGAAAAGAGGAGTTGGACAATAAGATCAGAGTAACCAGAAAAGCACGTAGATGAAGTACAAAGATGCAAAGGTAAAAATGGGAGGAACTCCCACATTTGAACTAAGAAGTCATTTTTAAAGAGGTTTGACAAGATTAAAGAGAAGAAGGAGGTATGGGGGTAAAGCAAAAGGCCAGAGAGTGGTTGTAGCTAAGGTGGAAGGGACGTTGCAAGCACACTTTAGTAATGCCTACAGTGCATCACGTGAGTTGCACTGACGGCACCACCCCGCTGTAGGGGGTGCCATAGACATCATCTAGTACGTTATCAAGTACAGAAATATTCAGCGGTTTAAATGCTTCATTCCTGGCTACATGTTAGTGGTATCCGTTTTGTCGTGATGAATTATGAAGGTTGTTCCTTATAATGAACTTGAATGTGTTTGACATCTAACGTCAAACGTCACGGTGACAGACAATGTTTTAATGTTTCTATTGGGTTCCACTTTGAAATATTTCAGAGACCATAAGATGATCGAAAGATCGGTGGTCAAAGAGAGACAACCCTTATATTCCGTCAGTTTTAGCAAGGACCATGCGTTGGTTGGCGGAGGTATGCAAATTTGGTCAAATCAGCATTGGACAAAATTAGAGATCAGTGAAATCTTCACTCCAGTGCTCATTCCGAAAATGCACATAACAAGGATTATATTGAAACTTAGTCTTTCTTTATCATCAAATTATGTAATTGATGAGTTACTGATGAAGGCTCAGAAAAGAGATATTCCTCATACTACTTTCTCCTGACTCGTACATAAGACGGTAATAATGTTAGATGACGAAACGCATTTATTGTTTCTCAGCTGCTCTCTCGAGAGGTTTATAACTGATAAAGAAGATAGAAGATAAATTGAGTTAGACAACCTTTTCCGTGCAATTGCTCTGTTGTGGAAAAAAAATTAAAAGTTGACACACGATTATGCACTTAGGTTCAAATCCAGATTATTCACCTTTCAGCGATTAAAATGGAAACGATTTATTGATACTTTTTACAGTAGTCAGGACAAAAGCGACAAGCAGAAAATAAGACATATAACCCTAGACAGGGATTCAATTAAAAAAAAAGATAAGTGTTTTGGAGTAGCCTCTGGATAATCCGGGCCACCTTGGTTGAGCAAAACAAATTTGGCACGGAATGTCCGTCGACTGTGTAGGGTCGCAAGGAGTCTGACCCGCTGAGAATCGGGAGTTGATGCCAACAACAGCCACCTTCCCTAAGTAAGGACACACAGACACATAGACACAAACTCACACACACATACACACACACACACACACACACACACACACACACACATATATATATATATATATATATATATATATATATATATATATATATATATATGTATATATATAAATGGCTGTATGTATGCATGTATGTTCCAGCATAACTCTGAACCGGAATGAGCAGTTTCAACCAAACTTGGTATACTTATGACTTACTACCTGGAAAAGAATAAGGTGGAGGTAAAACATCACTAGCACCAAAGGGCACCAAAAGGGGCGGAGGGAAGGGCTTCCCTGAAACGGGGCTGGTTATGCCCAAAGACTTAGTAACTTTACGAATTTATCATACCTAATTTCGGTATACACATGGCTTACTATCTGGAAAAAAATACTGTGGGGGTAAGGCATCAATGGCACCAAAGCGGGTGGAGGTTGGGAAGGGGGTGACAGAAAGAGACAGAGTGAGAAGGAGAGGAAGTGAGAGAGAGACACAGTAGAGGGGGTGTTAGGGAGAAAAAAGAGGGAAAGAGACAGGGAGGATTGGAGAGAGAGAGAGAGAGAGAGAGAGAGAGAGAGAGAGAGCAAGGGAAAGGGGGAGGGAGAGGGAGAGAGTGAGAGAAAGAAATATTAAGAGAGAGAGAGAGAGAGAGAGAGAGTAGAGGGGGTGTTAGGTAGGAGAGAGAGAGAGAGAGAGAGAGAGAGAGAGAGAGAGAGAGAGAGAGAGAGAGAGAGAGAGAGAGAGAAGAGAAAAAACTTATCGGTTTTCATTAAGAGTTATCCCAGGCAGTGCCAGGTTGGTCAGCTAATATATATATATATATATATATATATATATATATATATATATATATATATATATATATATAAATATGTAGATTTTTATATAGGTTCATATTATTATATACAGTATATATATATATATATATATATATATATATATATATATATATATATATATATATATATGAACCTATATAAATAAATAAATATATATATATATATATATATATATATATATATATATATATATATATATATATATATATATGTGTGTGTGTGTGTGTGTGTGTGTGTGTACATATATATATATATATATATGTACACACACACACACATATATATATATATATATATATATATATATATATATATATATATATATATGCTGAATCTACTGGTCACTTTTACCAGACACATATGTAATTCTAATAGCCACAATATATATCGCTCATATGCGAGAACAACGTCATAACTCAAAAAATGGGAAATTTGAGTTATGACAACCATAAGATTGCCCATTTTTTGCTCTATAATGTGGTAAAAACGACATATCTCTATCTGCAAAACTCACCACTAGAGGGCAGTAAGTGTCACTATTGCCCTGGCCTAGGTGTTACGAATCCTTGGTGTCAACAATGTCATAATCTCAGTTCCTGTTTAACCGTTATAAGGGAAAGTGCTTTGTGTTGTCAAGAAAAACGTCATATTTTGGTATGGGTCAGTATTGGTAATATTTTGGTTGTTTAATAGTCTTAAAATGTTCATTGCAATAACGTTTTAATTCTAAATAGTACGTTGTTCATGCAAATATCAGATACTTACCTGTTTATTTTATTCAAAATGTGACGTTCTTGTAGCAAAGTAATGAGCTTTTCAATGTGTTATCTCAAATTATGTCAATATTTCTACAAACATTTTGCACAATGTAGATAAGCTCTGTCTTTGTATTCCATATTGTGTCGTTATTGCAGAAAAGTATGTGTGAGACCAAATATATTCATTGTTCATATTTTAACTTATGTCGCTATTTATACAAATGTAGATTATGACCACTGCACTTTATTATGGCATTTCATGTTTATGAACTTCTTTAGCATGTTTTGTTTAATTTTTTTTTTTTCAGTAAAATGCATAGCAGAGGTAAGGCATTGTTATCAATGGCATTAAACAAACTGCAAGATGAAAAGAAAGAAGCTCTTCCATCTAACGAAAGTACCTCAGCAGTAGGTTAGTTGTTTTCAGATTCAACCCTCGTCCACTCTTCCATGTGGGCTGGTTTGTACGCATTTACTTAGAGGTTAGGTTAGGTTAGGTTAGTTATGGATTTACATATCCCTCCTCTTATGAGAGTTTTCTTTATTTCAATTTAATGTATCCTGTATGTGTCTCATAGATGTTTCACATTCAACTGGAATGTTGAAGATATAGGGAAAACTTGTTTTCATATTTCACAGCAATTTTTTCTTATTCGCACATTTTACAATTTTTTAGGCCACATCCGTGAACCTTTGAAGAACAAGGAAATTGATTGTGGCGTTCGAGAGTGTGAAGGTAACGATTACATACAATCTTCATCCTCTACATCATCCTCGTCAAGTTCTTCATCTTCATCATCAAGTAGCTCTTCTATGTCTTCTGATAACGAACTAGATTCGGATGATTCTGTAGCAGATAAGCATTATATTCCAGACTATGAAGAAGATACAGACAGTGCTGATGATGACCAGCCCTCTGAAAATATTACCGTTGGTGCAGAAGTTGAAGTAGCAACAGTCATGAATGAGTCTCCAAACGTTGGTGCAGAAGTTGCTGCAGTCCTGGACGAGAATCCAAACGCAATTGGAGAGATCGGTATTCACGAAAATGTGCCGATATTGGTTAGTCCATCCAAAAAGGATTAAAAGAGAAAGGCGTGTCCTGAGAATTGGAGAAGGAATGTGCAAAAGCGACTACGCAATCAAGGGAAAGCTTATGAAATGAAGTCAAAGTTTAATAAGGAGCGAGAAGAACGGAAAATGAAACCGGCGTGTGATGAAAAGTGCCGACTGAAATGTTCCAATAAATTTACGGAAGAAGAGAGAAATTGGATTTTCACTTCATACTGGAATCTAAGTGATATAACAAAGCAGCGTGAATTTATTCGAAATTCTATTCAGGAAGTTCAAACAAGGTACAGATACATCAGAGTGGGTGGTACCAGACAACAAAGAAGACTCAATAATGCATTCTATCTACTTAGAAATTGTAATAGAATTAGGGTGTGCAAGGTTTTTTTTAAGAACACTCTTGACATAAACGATCGACCCATACGTACAGTTTTGGAAAAAAAGGACAAGGTAGCTGATGTAGTCATGGAAGAAGATCGAAGAGGAAAGCATGGCAATCATTGTACTGTCGATGAGCGGATCAGAGAGAAGATAACCAGCCATATTCAATCAATTCCTAAGGTAGAAAGTCATTATACGAGCAAATACAACAAGGACCTTCATTGATGGAAGGAAATCGATTGCTGAAATTCACAGAGACTATGTTGCCAATTGCAAAGAAGAAGGTCTACCTTTTGGAAATTACACTCTCTTTCATCGCATTTTCACAAAAAGAGCATAACATATCGTTCTTTACACCAAAAAGGATCAGTGTGATACCTGCACATCCTATCATAATGCTGAAGAGATGGAGAAAGAACTGCTAAAGGAAAGATATGAGAGTCATCAAAATGAGAAGGAACTATCAAGGAAGGAAAAGGCTATCGATAAAGCATCAGATTCTGTAGTGGCAGTGTACGACTTGCAGGCGGTCATGCAGCTCCCGAAAGGTGATGTAAGTGTGTTTTATTACAAATCAAAGTTGAACGTACTGAATTTTACGATCTATGACATCAAAACAAATAAATGCGACTGCTTTCTATGGGATGAGTCTAACGGTCATCGCGGAGTGAATGAGCTAGGAACTTGTGTGTTACAGTACATTAAAAGTATCACTGAATCAGGAAAGAAAGACATAATATTCTATTCCGACAATTGTGCTGGCCAGCAAAAGAACAAATTCATGCTAGCACTTTATTTGTATGCAGTAAAGGAATTGGATGTAAATTCTATTACTCATAAATATTTAGTTAAAGGTCACACACAGAACGAAGGGGATGCAGCTCATTCCCTGATTGAAAAGCAAAACAAAAGACTCCTCAAAAGCGGGCCTATTTATGTCCCCGAAACTTTTGCTACAGCTATTCGGACTGCAAAGAAACAAGGAGATCCTTTCAATGTCTTCCATTTAGGATTTGACGACTTCTATAACATAAAATCAATTGCTAATGACATTGGTCCCATGAACGTCAAGGATCTTAAGATAAGTGACATCAAAGTGCTGAAAGTCATCAAGGAATCACCGTCTACCGTTTTGTACAAGCATTCGTATGCAGATGAATTTAAGGAATGCACAGTACTCAAGCAGTGCAATAAGTCAAAGGATTTCAGACTGCTCCCGTGCTTCAAAGAAAAACCAGGGATACCACACAAGAAGAAAGTTGACCTAATGGAATTATGCAAGAAAAATCTAATTCGAAGCATCACCATCAATTCTATGAAGGTCTCTAATCTGTTGGTGAAGTGTCACACACTTTATAATGTGCTTTATGTTATTCAGGAAATAAGACGGAAAGCTTATCTCTATTACTACAAGATTTGCTTTATTTTTGATATGCAGTACTGATTCTATAATAAGAAAAAAAGTTTCACTCGACATTAAAAGTTAGGTTTCAATTAATAAAATTTGCATAGACATAGTACATTTTTATTTACGTATTTGTTTAGGAATATTTTGCCTTTTAGTGAAAAGGCTTCTTATTATAGTGAATGTACTTTATGATTTAATTCATAACTGTTTATTTTATTTCAGAGTATGGATGCCTGATAATAACAAAATTGGAATTTAATTTTGAGGTATCAAATGATTGCAATTACTTATATTACTTCTTTCTAATGATGTTTAGCGACATGATTCGCTAACTGTGATGCCATATTCATCTGTTCTATTCTGATAACCATAAATGATTGAAATAATATCTCTGTCAATTACTCCTATTTTTGTAGAAATATCGTCATAATTCTTCCTAGTACACGCTAAGGAGATCACATTTTGTGCAACAATGACATAAAACTGAATACTTTCGCAAAATTAACTATTGCATTGATACTATGAGCTCAATTTCGTGCACCTTCAGAAATATTATGAAGATGTGTTTTCTACGTTATATGAATTAAGCCAAAATGGCAGAAAGTCATTAGATATTTTTTTATAAATTTTTAAATATTAAAATCATCTCTCCTGTAAAAGTACCTTTTTTGAGTTATGACGTTGTTCTCGCATATGAGCGATATATACCGCGGTTTATGTTGAGATCCAAATAATTTTTGATTAGTCATTCAGTTCTTTATCGAAAAATCGTAATTATTGAAATTCGTGATGAAAACATATTTCAATAAAAATCCCTCCCAGAAAAAAAAGAACCATTTTATAAGCAGAATACACGCGTAAAATCAAGTTGAGTGATGAGACATATTGCGGCGACCTCCTGTGAACTTTCACAAGGTTGGCTCCTGCGTCTTCAGGGAGTCTGTGACATTTCTTCAAGAATTTTCAGCTTCTGAAGGAGCTATATCTATTTACGCATGATTATATATATACATGCATACATATAATTAGAAAAGAAGACGAAGAATTACTCCAAATCTCTATCATCTACTGGACGAGACAGACATTCCAAGCAATCCCCAAGAATTCCCGAAGACAGAAGCACCTCCAGTGGAGACGAAAACGTCTCCAGAATCCAAACGGGTCACTTGTGGCAGATCACAAAACCAGGGATAACTCAAGAAACTTCAGCTAACTCAAAGAAGGATGGAATCTTGCGACGAACATATCGAAGAGGCTCTGGAAAAAGCTCTGAAAAGAACAGATAAGACTCTAAGCCAAAAGATCGAGGAAGCGATTAGGAGACATGAATACGTCTCAAACCTGGAGAAGAAAAATTTTGCTGATGAGCGAAGAGGACTCTGCTTTTTGTGAATGTATGATGATGAATTTGCAGAAGAACCAACCAGGACAACGCCGACGTAGGGGGCACAAGAAGGACGAAGTCGCTCGGAAATCAGTCCTGATTATGGTGGAGGAAGTTTCCCCGTCTCACAGAGGTGCAGCGATCGGTGGAGCTGGCGGCAAGTACTCGAAATTTTGCCTGGGGTACCCTTCCTGCCATATGATACCTATTGGTGGGGACCTAGGGACTCAGTGATACCTACTTCACATATTCCTCAGTGGCAACCCCTGGCGTGGCGTAAAAACTCCTAAGTTCAATGCCTGCAAAATATGTGAAATGGATCTTCCCATTCGGACCTCAGTCATCGAGGAACACCGTCAGGATTCGCTGCATTTCTCCTGAGTGAGATGTGGAAAGCTTTCTACCTACAGCAAAGGAGTGACTGCTTGTCATCAAGAAATGTCGTGTTTCCTACAGTGAGCTGCGAAATGACTGGTTTCGGAACTCTGCAAAGGATTCATCTGCTTTCTGCATGAAAGCTGAGACGCAATAGGATCTTGGCTAGCTGACAGAGAAGAAAATGGGGAAGGGCCCACCCCTGGTAAAAATAAACCCCCACTTCCATGACGCTCTGTTGGCGAAGATGCCCCAGGGGTGAGATCACTTATGATCGGTAAAAGCCACAAATCTATTCTATCTATCTATCTACCTGTACACACACACACACACACACACACACACACACACACACACATATATATATATATATATATATATATATATATATATATATATATATATATATATATATATATATATATATATATATATATAAATATATATATATATATATATATAT
>NC_089751.1:29792860-29797860 GCF_040412425.1 Macrobrachium rosenbergii | reverse complement strand
CTTAAAGGGGAAAAAAAAACAAGAAGACATCAGGGACCCTTGTCAGAGTTTACTTTACCTTTTTTGACTGCCGAGTCCAACATTAGGGAAGGGGAACGCAATCTCGGCGTTCATATTTGCCAAGGGTTCTGAAGGCTTTGAGTCGGAAGGAGTCATTGTGTCGCAGCCCTTTCGAACGAGATTATCATTGGGGGAAGATTTCGGCGCACAATGACCTTGAATGACTTTTCCACTGGGTTTTGTGGACTTCCAGTGACTGTCTCTCTACAGCAGAGCGTATAAACATGCCGTAGACATACCACGAGCTCTGGAAAAATAGCTTGATCCACAAGTCTTTTGTAAACAACTGGTAACGTAGACTAATTTAAATTCGTAAACAGGTAAGCATATACTTACCCTTTCTCTCCTACTTTGATATTGGTTTGCGTTTCAGTATTTAAATAACCCACCCATTTTCACTAAAATCCAAAATGTTGCAATTGCATCCGCAAGTTCTGGTTTATTCTCTCTTTCAGTTGAATTCACAAAATACGGTCGATGAGGAAAACATTCGGTCTCTGCAATGATATTGCACAGGACTGTATAAATAGAAAAGAAAGCAAGAACGAGAGTGAACGAAACATTTAAAGGTCGAGAGCTGTACTGCATTTGAATAATACTATGACGTGCAGTATTATTGTGAAGCCGTTAGTAACTAAATCTTTTCACAACGAGAGTTATTTTGGGCGTATAAACATTTATGTGTGTAAAGTTGTAGTGGTGCCTACATATTTATTTTGCCAGAATGAATGCATTACAGACAGTTACTTTACTGTATAGTCCCAGTGGTTAAGATTACTGGATCCCAAAACATTCTCTATTAACTCTTACTATTCCTCAATACTTCACAGAAATTACTGTGTGAAAATCTACTCTCTCTCTCTCTCTCTCTCTCTCTCTCTCTCTCTCTCTCTCTCTCTCTCTCTCTCTCTCTCTCTCTCTCTCTCATGGAATAACAACTTTCTTTTCTCTTTACTAGTTGAGAATGTTGCTCGACCCCAAAACATAATTTTTTTCTTTTCGCTGTTAACTCTAACTATTCACAGGCTTTACCATAAGAAAATTTGCTTCATCCCTCTCTGTCTCTCTATCTCTCTGCCTGTTTGTCTGTCTCTCTCTCTCATAGAATAACAATTTTATTTTCTATCTACTCGGCAAAGCACCATCACCACGGGAATTCTTGCCCCCTGCAATGCCATTGCACGGTGGACATTAAAGTATGCATAAATAGTTTAAAGTGGAGCCTGCAGACCATTCTGCACCAATTGCTAAGCAGTGAAACCTTGAATCTTTTTTTTTTTTTTTTTTTGTTACGTGAAACTCGCCTAACAAGGTTTCAAGAGTGGCTTTTCTTAAGTGAATCGTGCTGAATATCCTCCCGGTTTTAAAAGCACAGAGATTAAATGACATTTAATTCTTTCTCTACCCTTTTGCTGCGTTCACTACATAAGTACTCGCACAAACGCTCATATATACACACACACACACACACACACACACACACACATATATATATATATATATATATATATATATATATATATATATATATATATATATATATATATATATATATATATATATATATATGTGTGTGTGTGTGTGTGTATTGTATATATAATAAATATATATACGTACATATATGTATTATATATATACTTATATATATATATATATATATATATATATATATATATATATATATATATATATATATATATATATATATATCTGTCATCGTTTCATTATAATTTTCTTCTTGTTTCTTTATCTAATACTAAACAGCCTTTCAATACCGTTTAAGAGTCTGTGTAAAAGAAAACTAGTCTAAAACAGCCGAATAACGGCGGATACCTTGTATTGCTTTTGTGCCTGTTGACTCTCGCTACACATTGTCCAACTTATCAGAGACAACTAAAGTTCTTTCCATCTGGTTAATGACTGCTTAACTCTCTGTACATATATTATTTTCAAAATTGCCCTTGCCAGCATGTAATCACCACCCTGCTATAACTGTCAGAACAGTGTGCGTTATAGTTTAAATTCCCATATATACTGTTTGGAGGTTTAAAACCCATAAGTTCTAATGGGATGTTTCTCTTTCTTCCTATCAACATCAGACTATAGGACTCTAACTTCTTACGATTTTCAGGAACATACGCAACCTGCATCATATAATGTGGCATGTTTATAACCTTTGGACGTGAAGATAAGAAAGTAGCACAGTATTCAGTAGTTGATCTTGTTACGAGATTTTATCCATTTGGTGTAAGACAGCTACAAATTATAAAGGTTAACTCTACCTCTGGTAATAAAACAACAAAGAAAAACAAATGCTTTTGCAGTTATTCATTAGTGGATGAAATGCAGTGTCATTCCCATTAGACTTCTCAAAGAAATTTATAGAAAATTGTGTATTTTTTCTCCTACTAGAAGAGAATAGAAAAACCATCTGATGGAATTGTAAATAGTCTGTGTTCTTTAAAGGTCGTGATCAGAGTTCTTTTTGAATATCAAAAGCAAACACTGCAGTTATCATTCATTCACCACCTTTGCAGAATATCTGGGGAATAGAAAAAAATCGTATTCCAATTACACTGCTTTTTTTGTGGGGTTCGCTCATGTCAATATCGAGGGTCGTCTGAGGTCAGAAATAATATTATATTTTGAAAGCTAGGAATATAGGTTAAGGTGTTGCTAGGTGGTATATATATATATATATATATATATATATATATATATATATATATATATATATATATATATATATATATATATATATATATATATATATATATATATATATATATATAATGTGTGTAAAAATTCCATAATGCAGACCATATTCTGTATCTGCTTAGAAAGTTAAGTATACCTTAGTTTAACCAGACCACTGAGCTGATTAACAGCTCTCCTAGGGCTGGCCCGAAGGATTAGATTTATTTTACGTGGCTAAGAACCAACTGGTTACCTAGCAACGGGACCTATAGCTTATTGTGGAATCCGAACAACATTTTATCGAGAAATGAATTTCTATCACCAGAAATAAAGTCCTCTAATTCTTCATTGGCCGGCCGGAGAATCGAATGCGGGCCTAGCAGAGTGCTAGCCGAGTACGATATCGACCCATCCAAAGAGGAACTGTATCTGCTTAGAGGAGAAGACACTCATGATGAGAGGAACAGAGAGAATTTCATCGGAATGGCAGCAGCTACCTTGTATAAATTTCTTCTCTTCGCATAATTATTTGAAAGCTCAAGAACGCTGGCCCATCTAGACTAATTTTCCTTCCTTTGTTCCCAATTACCTTTGTGATGACAGTCATTTGAATGTATTATTCATGACAACAGTCGCAATTATCAGTCATTTATGAATCTTGCATCTTGATATCAGTAATGAAGTATCAGGGTGTATTTCGCATTTACTTTTCAGTTCTATAGTAAAAATAAAGTTCTAAGAATTACGCTAACTGGTAACGAATAAGAGAGATCGAATGATGTTCTCATCTTAAATGCAGTGAATTATTACGCGTTATTATTCTAAAACCTGTGGTTATTCATTCCGAAATGGAAAATAAGGCTAAAACCTTACGAAGACCTTCATTAAAAAAAAAAATATTATACCATGGATTTGTCACTCAATAATTGAATTATGACAAGTCCAAAACGAAAATGGCCTCCATCTTTATACTTCGACCATAATGCCTCTACAGCCTTACAAGGTGTTGGGCGTATACTATAATTCTTTAAAGTGTCATGCGCGATTGGCCTATGTGTGTGTGTGTGTGTGCGTGTGTGTGTGTGACTGTGTAACCTACATTCTTGGTTTGTATGCATAGGTTTAATAGATGTTAATATGAATTTCCTTTTTCAAACTTTTTTCTCTTTATCCTTTTAAGATTGTTTGTTAATAATAATAATAATAATAATAATAATAATAATAATAATAATAATAATAATAATAATAATAATAATACGTTACATGAAAATCTGATTTTTTGTATTTACCAGTAATATGAAATGAACATGAAATCAACGTCAGCATACGTAGACTGAGATCTCACAATGCTTCTTAAATGATGAAAAATGTTAGTACCTAATGTTTACTGATTATGGAGGATTATATTGTCCAGCGTAGGCGTACAATGAGATTAGAATTCTTATTGTAGACATTAATAACGATTAGAAACTCCAAAGCCTGCCAAGGATATCTAAGCTTTGTAGTGCTTATTCACTCCTCCTATTCATGTATATTATTAAATATGAACTTTGAAAGAATCGAAGATGTTTTTTGCTTTTGAAGGTATCGTACGAAAATGGCTTAATCATTAAAACTGGCAGATTGGTTATCATTCTGTTGTGTTATGGAACAATATAATTCTATTCCAGTTAAAAGAAGACTAAATTAGTATCATATGTATAACACGTACCTTGCGTCTCATTCAATAAATCTTGAAAAGGATTAGTAACTTCAATACCAAATATAAATGAAAAATTCAGTTTAAATCCTCGCTCCCGTGATAATGATAGTATGATTAATGTATTAGACTACCATTAACGCTAACACAGTGGATTTTCCCGGTAACAAGTTTACTAACCGTTACTGTTTTACCTAGCATCGTAAAGCATCTAATTGGTGCCATTTTCATTTATTCTATTTCGCTGATTTCGATTCTCAGACGCCTTCAACATAATTCATAAATTTCCTCCATCTCAGTTACTTAATCTCTAAGTTGCTCTTATGCATTTCTGTTTAGGACAAAGAGTTATCATGAGTTTCCCCTTTCCAACGTGACCAAGTTTCTAGTAATTCGTTGGATTACTTCCACTGTGTATCCTCTTCTTTTGTTTACGGATTGCTTCAGGAGCATGAACCCAACATTACACCAGCTTAATCTGAAGTAACAAACGTTTATTTGTGCCTCAAGGATTCTCTCTCTCTCTCTCTCTCTCTCTCTCTCT
>NC_089751.1:29732860-29790360 GCF_040412425.1 Macrobrachium rosenbergii | reverse complement strand
ATAGGAGGGTTACTACCTTCCCCAGAATTACGTTAACAATAATGAGTTATGCAAGCATACTTATAACTATTTAAGGAGTTTTCCATCTCATTTCGTAGACAGTACCGTTGATTAATTATTATTCTTGGAACTCAAGGTCGTTCCTTTATAAGTTCACCCCTCTAACTCCCCACAATTTTTTTTGTGACAATCACAGTTATTTTTCACTAACAGACGTGGCGACAGCATGTGCCAGATCTAATTAGCAAATGTGACGAGCATTAAATTGTTATATAATTCTAGCAGAAAATTCCTCCTAAACCCTAGTCTCTTTTAATATATTCCAACGTTTTAATTCAGGTGGGTAAAATTAACATCCAAGTAATATGCAGCATCAAATATCAAGAGAGGCCGTGCATGGATACGAGAATTTCATATCGCAATGCACAATAAAATATGTGTTTTTACATTAACTTTTATCAGTATCCGAACACAACAACTAGAAACGAGAAATTTCAAAATTATCAGATTCAAGATAAAAATATTTTCAGTAGTGCCTAAAATCAAGAACACTCGGGTTTACGTGTATTTGAATAAACTATGTTATTATTGCCTGTCATATCAATGTAAGAAAATTCAGTTAAATCACATTATTTGAGCTCGAGGGTTATCAGTAAACTGACAACGCTTTCTGTTTTTTTTTTTTAAATTAACAGCAGCATTGCAGAATTATTTAAGAACAAAAGCAGCACAAACTACAAAACTGGAGAAAAAGAAAGACATGCCTCTTCAACAAGTACACACAACAAAACAAATTTAACCGAAAGTGAAGCCCTACAAACGTGTTGGCTAAACCTTAGTTTAAAAATTCATCCGTAAGTGAAACCCTGCAAACGTGTTTAAAACCGTGGTCTAAAAATTTATTCTAAAGGACCTTTACGTTTTCTTTCGAATTCCGTTATTTTTTTCTCAGCTTTCCGCTCTATTCCTTTCGTTGCTATTTTTTTTTTTTTTTTTTTTTTGCGTAACATTTGCACCATATGTTGTCGGTGAAATTCTGATATCTTGTGCGTAAAATCTCAAGCGGAAATTACGTGAAGTAAGGTTGTCTGTTAAAATCTAGATTACTGTGGATTTTATATTTCGTTGGTAATTTGAAAAGATGCAGTACCGGTATGTATGAAAACAATACCTTAGAAAAGGGTACGTAGGCCAATATCTTTTTATCTTCGTTTCATTTTCTTTTTAGGCCCATATTTTAAGAATTCATGTGCTGAGGTAATCTGCTGTTAATGGGGTTTCCTTGTTGTCAGTTTTCTAAAGCCTTCATCTGCTCCTTATGGTGTGAGCTAGGAGTACTTGCTCCGTGAATATTGTATGTTACTGTTAAAATAGAAGAAATAATTATCTTTCATCCCTAATATAGACAAACTCGTTATCGTTTCCACTAAATGTATGATGGGGAAAGCTTGCTAACCCAAATTTCTCTACTCCGTCACGATAATATACACTTTTGTGTTTGAATATATTGCAGTAATATTTCATCAGAGAAACGGGAGTTGCCGTAAGCCAGGACTTCTCATGCTGCCACATCAGTATTGGCTAAACTCAATGAAGTGTACTACAGCCGCCTCTTATCCTATTAAGCAGACCAGGTATCTATTCCTCTGTTCCTTCAAGAACAGAGTCGTGAGAGACTGTTTCATTAACTCTCTCTTTGTCACAACAAAAACAAGTAAAAAAAATTGTTACTTAGTTTATAGATGTTTAAATCGAACAACTTATTCATATAAAAGAAACAAGTAAAAAATAGGCGGAAGTTTCTTCGGTGCAATCGAGTTATCTGTACAGCGAATAATACCGTATAAAACTATCAGCCACGGCCCATGAAACTTTCATCCGCGGCCCATGAAACTTTCAGCCACGGCCCGGTGGTGGCCTGTGTACGCACGATCATGGCTAACTTTAACTTTAAATCAATTAAAAACTACTGAGGCTAGAGGGCTGCAATTTGGCATGTTTGATGATTGGTGGGTGGATGATCACCATACCAATTTGCAGCCCTCTAGCCTCAGTAGTTTTTAAGATCTGAGGGCGGACAGAAAAAATGCGGACAGACAGACAAATAGCCATCTCATGAGTTTTCTTTTACACAAAACTAAAAGTAATGTAAAACGCAACCAACAACAGAATAAAATGAAGCTTTCTATAAAGTCCATCAAATATATGACATGAAACAACCCTCTCATGACTTATACCCTCTTCTTGGTTCTGCCGTCATTGAAGTGTCACTCATGAGTGCTTGGTTACCCTCATTGTGGAAGTTTGGAAAATATGTAGTCTTCCTTAATACCTAAACGGCATTTTGTGGAATTTAGCATAACATTTATATCTTCGTAATATCACTGCTACAGGGACTACTCACTGACATAACTTTTGGATCTTTCCTAGGTAGTGACCCCCCAAGGGCTTTAACCCGGTGTGTATCCACCTTTGCGAAGTGTTTAGTACAAGCCCGTTGCGGATTACCGTAAAAACATAAACAAAAGCCTGTAAATATCATAAAGATAATGACCCCTAAGAAATATTAACCCTAGATAACGACCCCCGAAAAACACTGGGGGTGTCACTACTTAGGAAAGATCCACTTTTTCAGGATATTTGATCTTCCCTCACTGTTGTTCATAGCTACTTCTCATTCACTCTTTATTTATCCATCTACTTTGATCTTGAAACCATAAATGGATAGTGATTCGGTACATAAAAAGTTCACTGTCTTCAAGACCACTTCCAACAAATGTTTTTACTACATTTCCTTCATTTCTTGCAATCGATTACACTGGGATTCAACACACCTCCTTTCAAATTTTGAGTCCTAGGATTTTTTAGTACATTTCCTCAAGCCGTTACACATTTCTGAGAGTCAAATCGACTTTCTAAAAATGAGGTGCTTTTTTCTATCTTAAACGTCTTTGCTTCTTTCTATTTACCAAGACTTTGCTCCTACGTCTTTTGTGTTTGTAAGGTTAATTAGGGAGAGTAAGTTGAAAGGATCAAATCAAAGATACCATGTGTAATCAAAAGACAACCATTTCCTCTTCGTGGGTTTGTCAGATCATCTTCATCTTAAAATGAATGCAATGAAACATACTGTTAATAAAGAGTTCCCTAACATTCGACTAGTTTTTGCTGTATTGGGAGATAAGTCTTTCGTGTCCATAGGCTGACAGGCTCTTTCTGCTGTCGCCTTTATATCCTTGGCAATGGGACATTTTTTCCCATACAATTTCTTCAAGGAAATCCATCTTCTAGCTATGTCTTTTGCTGTCATGGACTACTCCATAACTCTTTCCCTTTCATGTGGCGCAGTTTCAGTTTTTCTCTCTTTTTTTTTTTTTGCGGTGGGAGGACGGGACGTCTTGATCTTTTCACGGGCAATAAGCTACGGTGATTAAACAACCATTTTATTCATTCCTTTCTCGTGTAATTTTATAAGTTACATTTGTTTTAGTTTTCTGTAAAAGAAAACTATTGAGATGGCTTCGTCCGTCCGCCCTCAGATCTTGAAAACTACTGAGGCTAAAGGGCTGCAAATTAGTATGTTGATCATCCACCAAATTGCAGCCCTCTAGCCTCACTAGTTTTTATTTTATTTAAGGTTAAGGTTAGCCATGATCATGGCTGAAAGTTTCATGGGCCGCGGCCCGTACAGCATTGTACCGAGACCACCGAAAGATAGATCTATTTTCGGTGGCCTTGATTATGCACCGTACAGAAAACTCGACAGCGCCGAAGAAGCTTCGACAACTTTTTCACTTGTTCCATTTTAGGTATCATTAAAACTAAATTCCATCGTCAGCTGCATTATGATTATGATGATTAATTCAGCAATTTTTGCTGTTATTGCTAATCTTTCATTACTTCGTTATCATTACTATCATTATTACCAACATCATGAAAGGTCTATTGACAACTCTCTTTACCTTCAGACGACTCTTAATGTTTATATGTTGTCTGTTCGTGAAATATCAAGCTCTTCCACTTCTTAAGGTAAGTATACCTTAGTTTAACCAGACCACTGACCACTGACCACTTCTTGATTTAGGATCTAGATGTTAAAAGAAACTTGTTATCGCGGTATTTGGAACAATATGATTATAATTAACTAGGAACACTTAATAAATAGTGTTTAATCGGTATTATAATTAAGTCTTATATGTATATATTTTTAATTAAATTCTCCGTTAAGGTTAAAATCAATGCTAACTTCCACTTACTATTTCTTCCTTTACTCATAATATGTTTGACACTGATCGTGCACATTGATCGTGTTCACCTTAAACATTTACTGAGATCTCTCTCTCTCTCTCTCTCTCTCTCTCTCTCTCTCTCATTAGAAAGCTTTTAGAGGAATGAAGTGAGAATTACGGTTCTTTATTTGCAGAAATGGAGATAATTATCAGCTTGGAATTCTCCGAAAATGAGAACACATGAAGCTGAGTATTTGCTAAACGTGTGCACTGTATTTCGCTGTTTACTTTATTTGGCGCTTATACGAAGCAGTCCGAACCCTAGGGATTAAATATACACACGTTCCGTTCAAGTTTTTGGAATGCTTAAAATACCTACCAACAGGTATCAAAAAGCTTGAATTGGGAATGATTGAAGGGGGACACCTTAAAGCCATGGACTACTAGTCCCATAACCTGTGACCTAGCTACATACTATCCTTGTCCATCACAGGTTATATAATTCACTGCCTTAGCCAGCATAGGTACAGTGGAGTTTAACACGATAGGTTCATACCTCTGGGTCTTGTCCAGGAAACAAATTCTTGAGCTTTTCGGCGGCGTTTCATTAGAAAGACCATTATACTTCAAGGTCCCTTTCGAACAAGCCATCTGTTCGTGCACACATACGCACAAACACACCCGCACACACACATTACGGGGGAATGTGAATAAAATTTGTTATCAGGAAGTGGCGTGTGAGAAGATGAAAAAGGGGAAAATTTAATGTCGCATACTTGAACCTCGCAGAGATTATGATAGAGTCGATGGATGAGTGTTGAAAACGTACTATACAGAGGAAAAGTTCTTCGAAGTGGCGCAGTTTCTAACTTGCTACGATGACATTGAGCCATACATTTGAATATGAAGGTGGAATAGTCAATGGCTTGGGTAAAGGTAGGTTTGAGTCAACGGTGTGTTATTTCTCTGTTACTGTTCAAGGTCTTTTTTTTATGGAATTTGTGAAGGGAGAAGATAGAAAAAGGACGACAGATGGAAAGGCAAAATTAAGGAGTGTGGAGTGCACAAAAAAGAGTAAAAGTGTTTGACAGCGTTTACGAGAGACGTAAGTCGAAAGTAGATATGGTTGAGATTAAGCTTAAAAGCGTAAATGCAAACCAAGAAGATCGAACAAAGATTATCAACCTGGATGGTGAAAGAATGGGCAGGTTAATTCTTATATGTATCCAGGAGTAAAGATAACGGAAGATGGTCGGAGGAGAGAATAGATGAGTCACGGAGTAGGTGAAACAACAAAGTTAGCATGATGTGTGCAAAAGGCGAGAAGAGACTTGAAGTGTTTATGGAAGCCAAGGTGGGAGTTTATAAAGGGATTCTTTAGTCAATCCCTCTTTATAGATAATTTAGAGAAAGGTTTATGCCACAAAGGTCAACAGTTTGCGCAATGTGTGGATGCTCTGAGGTGGTGAAACGTCAAGTGTAAGAGAAAGGATGATTGGAGTATTTGGAGATGGTTCAGTCATGTAGAAAGAATGGATCATGACGGGTGGATGAAGCCTGTACAGTTAAAAAGTATTAAGGCAAGAAAGAAGGGTTGGACAGAGGGCGTAAAAGAAGTCACGGAAAGGAAGGGTCTTAATATTAACGAAGCACAAGACTGTGGGCGAGAGAGGTATGAATGGTGCTGTGTTTGTAAGGGGTTCGACGTGTTGTTAAGAGTTCTCTGTGGAAGTCCTACAGACCATTGTGTTATTTTTTATCTGGAACCACCCACTGTTAGTGAAACGACTTAACTTTAAAAGAATATATGCATAAACGATGATTAATTATATGGATGACATCTTCAGGCGAAAAATGACGACAAATAGCCGGAAAATATCAATCCCTATATTAAAAAAAAAATCAAGGCTAAGAAGTAAATAAATTATCATTATCCAAAGAGCAAATAAAAAAAATGATAAACTAACGCTTGCAACCATGCGAGTTATTATGCACGGCCCTTCTGTTGAGCAGCGCACTACTTGAGCAAGCCTCATAAACCACTCTGCATATTAATTTTCATGACCTCGATTGCAGATATCATCAGCTCGTACATCATTACAATAATATCTTAATTGAATATCTAAGTTTATGCTTTCACACGTCGTAGATTCTAATGAATACAAGATGATCTCCCTTGCGGCATAAGGTGTGGAAAGGATAAGGAATTATCTGCCAGAGAGGAAGATTCTGTGGAAGTGTGTCAATGGAATTTTAGTGCAAATTACAAGAGGTGAACCCAGTAACTCAGGCGTCGTCTGCATTTAAATGTATTCTCAAAAACGTGTAAAGCTTATTATGATCTTTGACAGTCATTATTATTAATAATGTGACTGGTATATTGTTAATTCAATGGATTTATGTCAGAGACACTTCTTATGTACAAATTACCCTTTTCTTTATAGTTGTGCAATTGATTTTCTTTTAAACTCAACAGTTTTATAGTGTTGATTTCATGGCATTTCCGTCGAGTTTGTTCCTTTAGTTTATAATAATAATAGAGTCGTTTTTACCGGCTTCATCATGTATGCATAGCTGCAATACACCAATTAGTGCCAACAAGATCTCTTAGGTACTATTATGCCCATGGTTTAATTCTGCGCAAACGTTACCTGAAACCTTCTCGAGGATGTATGAAGTGTGAAACCATTCTCTTTCTCTCACGTTCTTAGCAAGTTACTGTTATTCCTTCGAGCAAATTTCCTTGGGTCTTCGATAACCACTACGTACCACTGCCTAATTGCGCAAACCTGAAACAAGCTCCCTTATATGTTACTTTACTGAATGGCGCATGGTTACGACTTTCTCGCTCGCTCTCTCTCTCTCTCTCTCTCTCTCTCTCTCTCTCTCTCTCTCTCTCTCTCTCTCTCTCTCACACACAAACAAAGTGTGCAGTTAACCAGCGTCTTTTTTTTTTCTCACTTCTGAAGGTGTGAATGAAAATTATATTATAAAACAATATTACTACAGGTATTATGAAAGCAAGTATCATTTAAAACCAAACCTTATTGTTTACTATATAATATCTTTGAGGCTGCCGTCCGTAAAGGTATCAATCAATGGAATTGCGAAAATTATGCTCCTAATGATGTCTCGCCCCTTTGCAGAACAAAGAAAATGATGGGTCAATGCAGTGTGTTCTTTTAGTTTGTATTTGTTGTCCCAAGATGATCACAGAAAAAAAAGACGATAAGTCAGGTTATTCGAAAGACAATTAATTTAATTAGAGTATCTTAGTCCCGGAATACAATAATCGACTCAGCTAACGTGTATTTTTTTTTTCGTGATTTGTCGGACGGCAATGAGCAAATATAATTAAGTCCCGAGAGCAGTATTTACATTCAATTTCCTCTGCTTCTACTCATCCTGCTACAAAAATCCCTTTTGTATACAACTGGAGTGTGTATGGGTAGGGGACGAGGGACCCAGTCTTGTAATGGCTTTATATTTCTCAATAGCAGATTAGCATCGCAACTTAAGCCGATTATATTCAGAATTCTAAACAATGACAATCCTGTCTCGAAAGAAAACAAAGGGAAAAAACAAGCGTCTCGTCGCTTGAAGCTTCCTGACGTAGAACTAGAAGTCTGAAAAATTACATGTACGAGTATATGACTTCGGATGAGTCGTTGTTGTGAGAAGTGTATACTGTCATAAATACACACATACATAGTCGTATACTAATACCAGTAAGGCCACTCATTTAGAACTGTTTATGATAAGGATATGCAAATACACAGTAATAATGATCATCCTGGCGCACTGAAAAAACTGTAATAAGTGCAGCACATAACCACGCATTTAACTAGGCATTTATTATGTTTTTGATTTCTTTGCTAATAAAAAAAACGCCTCCATACAGAAATCGTTGGACAGCGTAACATTCCGTTGGCTTAAACTCTCTTCATATGTATTAATTTTGCTGCCAAGAATCTTCTTCATTCTATTCATTTAAAAGAACATAATTTTGTTTAGCGTCTCTTTACGTATAACCTAAGTTATCAAGGAACCTAATAAGTGCACAGTAGAGGAAACCGATTTTGTAATAACAATGTAATCATATAATAAAGTTTGGATCTGAGAAATTATACATTGTTAATTGATAAATGATGGCAATTTTATAAAACTAATAAAAAATGCGCCGAAGTTTCTTCGGCGCAATCGAGTTTTCTGTACAGTGTATAATGCTGTATGAAACTCTCAGCCACGGTCCATGAAATTCTCAGCAGCGGTCCATGAAACTTTCAGCCACGGCCCGGTGGTGGCCTGTGTTGTTGGCACCTATAGCGGTGCCAGACGCACGATCATAGCTAACTTAAACCTTAAATAAAATAAAAACTACCGAGGCTAGAGGGCTGCAATTTGGTATGTTTGATGATTGGAGGGTGGATGATCAACATGCCAGTTTGCATCCCTCTAGCCTCAGTAGCTTTTAAGATCTGAGGGCATCCAGAAAAAGTGCGGACGGACAGACAACTAGCTATCTCCAAAGTTTTCTTTTGCAGAAAACTAAAAATGAATCGGAATGAGCGGCGACTACTGCAGGGCCTATTTTTAGAGCATATTTTGGGCTAAAGCTTGGATCTATGGGAAATAAAACTCAAGGGGCGAAGAAAAATAGTCTTTTATCTGCATATCTTAAATAAGAAGGGAAGCGACAGAGTTAAAGGACATGAATGGTTATGCTTCTCATGTTGGACAAGACTGACTTGAATACGAAATTAGAGAGAGAGAGAGAGAGAGAGAGAGAGAGAGAGAGAGAGAGAGAGAGAGAGAGCAGTCGTTCTTTTCGTTAGAAATGTTAGATAGAGATGCAGATTACTAATAAACAAATATCCTAGAAAATCCGTAGAAAAGTAATTTGTACTCTGTTCTGCTATATTAATCATAGGAAAAATTGCAAGCAATAGTATCATCAAAGAAGATAAGCTAATTATTTACGTCATCGTTATAATTTAACAAATACATTAATCATGTACGATAGCTTCATGACATCCCCAACATGCCCTAATTCGCTATTTTAATCTCCTTTTTTTCGTATACACTGATGCACACACAAAACACAAGCACAAGCACACGCACACACACACACACACACACACACACACACACACATATATATATATATATATATATATATATATATATATATATATATATATATATATATATATATATATATATATACACATATAAAGCCAAATGCTTATTGACCTTATTGAGTAGTCATCCAGTTCCCCAGCATGTTCTTCCTGGTTCCAGCTGACGCTAATTTTCGGCTGGATGTTCTAAGGGGGTCTTTTCTAAATCTGCAACAATTAAAAAAAAAATTTAGCTTTAATATTACGAATGCAAGTTGTTACTATAACAAGGGTCCCCGAAGAGAAAGGGAAGGCAAAATTTATGAAGGTCTTACCTCGTTCGTCAGTATATTCACTTGGGAATTTTTTTATGATAGTATTTAGTATAAAATTAAATGTAGGTAAGGAAAGTTATGTCTGCCATGAGGGGGTTCTAGAATACAAAGGTCATAGAAAAGTGAGCCTAAGGTGCAGTCTAGCTAAGGGTGGTTCTAGGAAAACCTACTCTGTCGGATATGCCTTTAAACTTAACTTCCTACCCACTTTTTATATTTCTATCAAATCAAGGAAGAGAGGTCGAACAAGGAATATATATATATATATATATATATATATATATATATATATATATATATATATATATATATATATATATATATATATATATATATATATATATATATTCCTATTCGACCTCTCTATATATTTATATATATATATATAAAAAGTGGGTCTCTTCCTTGATTTGTTAGAAATAGGAGTTGAATATCCGACAGAGTAGGTTTTGCTAGGACCACCCTTAGCTAGACTGCACCTTAGGCTCACTTTTCTATGACCTTTGTACTGGCGAAATTTTTGTCATTTTCCAGTTGCTACCCGCGCCCCAGCCAAGGCGGTTTGGGGGAGGCGTTTTGAAGCAAACACCCCCTCCATTGACCCAGATCGAGAGAGTCTTGAGGCATCCTCCAGCGAGAGCGCACGCAGATCGGCGTTTCTTATAGGCCCCCTTTGTTCTCTCCCTTTTTGTTGAACAGCCGGGGAAATTGCCAGTTCAACGGACCCAGGGCTTCTCATACAATTGATCACTTCATTATCTATTACAGTGGTAATTCTGAAGATGACAATCACTCCCAGTTCTCTTTCCTTTCGTCCTAACGCTACTTTTCATGTTCCAAGTTTCCCTCTCCCTTAAACAGTCACTGACTAAGGTAAATCCTAGTTAAACCATGTCCCATTTATAAAGTCAAATATATGAAGTACAATTATTGTTGCCTACTGGAATGGCACAAATTATCCTCCATGGTGTTAAAGTAATATTCTTGATATAAGATTCATCCCTTGCGGTCAAAACATGATAAGTGAGAGGTCTTTGATATAGAAATGTTATCTGGATATGTCTCTTCCAGAATTGGCCACGCCTTGGAACCTGGTCAGAATCTTGTTTGGAGAAGAATTAACATCCTTGATACCAAGATCCTCAGTTCAAGCACTTGAAATTGCTTATAGACGCGTCATAAGAGGCCCGAGCCATTGCGTTATTCACTCCTTTAGTTGAAATATCTTGTGTCCGAAGTGGGACGAAGTTGGAGCTGTTATTAGCTCCCGTAAGGACTAATGTATTTTACTTTGTTGAAACTAATTGTTTGAGTAATGCTGTTGATTTAGTTTATGTGTTCAGAATAAATCGATATATTCAGTAATCTAGTCTAAGCTGGCGACCGATCTAATTATGTTAATTATATGTCTTTTTTTTAGGTAACTTTCAGCCTTAATTGATAGGATTATGTGGGTCTTAGGTTAAGCAAGGCAATATAAATCATTAAAATTAATATTTACACTCATCAGCTGAATGACCCATGTAACAATTAAAATTAATATTTAAACTCATCAGCTGAATGACCCATGTAACAATATACAGTATATATGTAGAATCTGCTGGTCACTTTTTACCAGATACATATGTAATTGTAATAGCCACAATGCCCTCATAACTTTCTCAAATTCTTCAAGCTTTTTTGGATACGCTTGTCACTACAAAGCCTTAAGATCCAAGTGCAAGAAATATGAAGAAATTCTGAACATGGTCAGGTTGACAATGGTGCCTCATTCTGATTAGCAGACCCGGGTTAGTTTCCCGCTACCGCACATCAGAATTTCTTCATATTTCTTGCACTTGGATCTTAAGGCGTTGTAGTGACAAGCGTATCCAAAAACGCACAAAGAATTCGAGAAAGCAAAGAGGGCGTTGTGGCTATTACAATTACATATATATATATTGTGACGGATAGGACCTCTTTTCCTCGCAACCTCACCCGTTTTTACATCTATAACGTAATTGAGAAAGAAATAAAATTTCGTTCCAATTATTAATTACTAGAACTGTGGGTTTCCACTCACCCCTTCATAAACTCTCTCCTTCATCCCCCGAAATGGTTAAGCCTAACCCCTTTCTCTGTTCAAAGTGACTGCTTTTAGGCCTAATTCCAGCTGACTATCATACCCTCTCTGCATCAAGTAAAGCAAGGGAGGATCCAAAAAGAGAAAGTTGGTGCCTCCCACCTCATCCTGAACCCTCCGAGGGTTTTCTGGTGCCATGCGCCCATTAAAGAAAATGTGACAAAGATTGACCTTTGCGCCACCTAGCCAGACACCACAACATAATCACCGAAGGTTATTTATAGACGATGCAACAAAAGTCGAGAGAGAGAATGCTCAGAACACGACCCGAGGACAGACATCCTTACCTTGCCTGACCCTCTGAACCATGTGTTCGACCCCGGGGGTCAAACCAGTATACTTTTGTAGTGGCATTTTAATTCCTCCTTCATTGCCAGTTCCCTACTGAACAAGGACACCATCATCTTGACGAAGATAGGCCTTGACTGTGGAATCTCTCAGCTGGTCCCACTGTGATATTCCTTGTTATGAAGACATCATCAGCGTATAATATTTATTCTGTGTAGGATTCATTATTTTAGCAAGCCTTTGTTATTACCTGCCCAGTAATTCGTCATTCTTCTGATCTGTGTATGTTATGTAAATATAATTAGTTAAGAGAACCCTTGAGTTTACGTAATTTTCCCTCACATGAAGAAGGCCCTAAGCCATAGATTTCCCTTGTTTGGCCACGAAGTGTCCTAATATTGAGTCAGATGTGTAATAAATCAAAGGAACTCCCAGCGTTCATCCATTGCCGCCTAGAATCAAGTAAGTATCCCCGGACATTCGTAGCAATATGTATATATATATATATATATATATATATATATATATATATATATATATATATATATATATATATATATAGATAGATAGATAGATAGATAGATAGATAGATATGTGTGTGTGTGTATACGAGGTGTATTAAAAAAATATCCGACCTTTATTCATAAAAAATAGTCGTATTCAGATACAACAATCGTACACTTATCTCCTTCAAAGGTCCCCTTGGGCTGCCACATATTTCTCCCAACAGTTCTGCCACTGTCGGAAGCAGCGCTGGAACGCTTCTTTTGAGATTTCGCGCAGCTGGTCCGTCGCATTCTGCATGACGCCTTCCCTGGACTGAAATCTGGTCCTTTTAAGTAGAAAAAAAACACTACAAACTCTAAGCGAGTTTCACACCTTATTTGACTCGATAAATTACTCTCTCTCTCTCTCTCTCTCTCTCTCTGTGTGTGGGCGGCAGGCAATTGGCAGCTCCATCACGGTAATGTACCCGCCCATTCTTCACATCTGATACAGTTTTCTGGTCAAACACAACACACCTGTGCTTCATCGTGCTCCCTTTCTCCCGACATGGCTCCGTGTGACTTCTGACTTTTCCCCAAACTGAAAATGCTCCTGATTAGGGTCAGATTTCAGTCCAGGGAAGACATCATGCAGAATGCAACGGACCAGCTGCGCGCCATCTCAAAAGAGGAGTTCCAGCACTGCTTCTGACAGTGGCAGAATCTCTGGGGGAAGTGTGCGGAAGCCCAAAGGGACTACTTTGAAGGAGATTAGTATAAGATTGTCTTATCTGAATATGAATATTTTTTTTACGAATAGAGGTCAGATATTTTTTGAACACATCTCATGTATAAATATATATATATATATATATATATATATATATATATATATATATATATATATATATATATATATAGTGTGTGTGTGTGCATGTGTCTGCGCCATGCATAAATATTTTCCACAGAAATATCGATGACTCACCCTCTAGTAACTACAGTAGAGGAAGATTATTATAACTGTTGAGGTTAGCTTAACGCAGGTTCAAGCAGTCCTGCTACACGTAAATGAATTAATGATTATGATTAACGAATTCATGAGGATGTAGATAATAGCACATGAGATACTGTAAAAACAAACAAATAAATAAATAAATAAATAAAGAAGTCTTCCGAAGTTCTAGGTAAAAATCGATGTAAAAAATTGAAACTATATCTAAACTTGTCAATGGTACATTATCAAATCCAATATTATATTTTATGTAAGATACGATAAGTGTGATATGAGTAAAGAATACCCTGGATATAAAAAAAAAAAATCTTAGAGATATAAAATCTGAATAAATAAACAGAGTGATATTTTAACAGCTGGTAGGGATGTTTCATTATCAACATGTAATAATGACAACTAGCGTAGCAACACATAATACAGTTTTCAACAAAAGTCTACAAATGCTACTTACGATGTGTATTCAGTCTTTTAATAGTACCAAGAATATTGAATGAAATTGTTAATGAATGCAACTGTCTAAGAAAAATTGATTTAAAAAAGATAAAAATGTGCACTTAACGCACAAACTGTCAACTTTCACCCACTTGCCAGACAGAAATAGTTCATGTAACAACGAACTCGTACTGCTAAGTCGGGCGTCAAGTGTAGCTGCTAAAGGTGTCAGGAAGAAGCCTCACTTTTTACCTCACTGAGGATGAGGTGGCTTCTGGTCAGGATGCAGGAGTTTCAACTCCTGTTTAAACATCACACGCATCGAGTGGAAAGGGCGGAAGCGGGTTTGGCGGGTGGAAGAGACTAGTGAGAGAGGAGGAGCTTGTTATAGCTTTAAAATAAAGGCGAAAAATCGAATCGCCGCTGTTCTAACAAGCTCCCGAGAACTAAAATTCCTTTTATAAATAATAGCATTGTTTTCTCTCTGCAGATTTAGCCACGCTAGCTTTTTGGCTGCTTCGTGTGTCGGTGTAATTCAAAGTGTTGCTCCTGAACAAACATTGTTTTAAGACAAAAGGAAGCCTGTCAGTAATCACCGTGCGGCTAAGAGGATTAACTCACTCTTCCAGATGCAGTGGGAGGAGGGTGGGAGGAAAGGGGGAGAGAGAGGGAGAGGGACTTTTCTTTTTTCTTTCCTTCCGTCACTCACTGCCTTCGCATTCCTCTTTCCTGCCCTTGGTAGCTGAAAGTAGGTCTTGTAAGGTTTCCTTTTCTTCTCACGTAACGCGTGCAAGGTAGTTTCCTAAATGTTTTTTTTTATGAATTTATGTATAATTAACTAGAGTCTGTGTGTGAAGTGCAAACGTTAGAATGAAATGCAAGAATAATGGAGGAAATTGCTGTGGCTGATAAATTTCCTGGTGAATCGTAAGAGATATAGAAAGACTGACAAATGTGAAGACAAGTCGGGAGATGTTGTTAAAACGACTTTGAGGAGGGTTGATAAAAAGTATAGAAAGTATTAAGAATAATAATAGTAACGAGAATTTAGAGGATCAAAGAAGATGAGACTAAGGGAATGCTGGACCGATCAACTAGAATAAGTGGTAGGATAGAATGTCCTTTCGGGAAGCTCGACACTGTATTAAAGCAAGAGATAAGCAGCGTAGAATGTGCTTGGGATGCCCGACGACCTACTGATGGGCTTCTTTGTAGGTATGTGAAGATGCTACTAGACGTGGGAGTTTTCTGCACAGTGGATTTAAAATATCATACTGTATTAATATAAGGGTTTCTGATATTTGAGTCCAGTCCCAGTGGGAATGCAGAAAAATGAGAGAAAAACAGGAAAAATTACTCGTTAGGCTCATCTGAGGTTGATAGAATGAAAAATACAGTAAAATGGCCCAGCAATTTTGATCATGCCTTAGGCTTTTAGCCAGTTGCTGAACAACTGGAAAACTTCTCTTGAATTCTCACCCCCATGGTAAACAGCAAAAGATTCTATTCAAAGAACCCAGACCGCCTAACAGGAGGGATTTATCTCTCTCTCTCTCTCTCTCTCTCTCTCTCTCTCTCTCTCTCTCTCTCTCTCTCTCTCTCTGTATATATATATATACACACACACACACACACACACACACACACACACACACACATATATATATATATATATATATATATATATATATATATATATATATATATATATAGACATCTTTTACATAACAGGTGATACTTTACCAGTAATAAGTCACATTGTTCAATTTGAATATACAAATGGAAATGCTATAACACTGATTCTAAGATGGGTTGTGCTTTAAGAGTATCAGTCACCAATCTTGTAGAGTGAAAACAGAGCACTGACTGAGTTTACTTTTCCACGTTAGACTGAAACTGAGGGGAAACCTCTTGCTTTCAAGAAACAACAGGTGGGTGTCGTGATGTTGTTGTTGTTGTTGCGTTGTTGCTGCTGTTGGAAAGGGGTTATGATCGATTAAAATCCTGCCTAGGGTGCATCCTAGTGACCTCAGTCTATCTGTTTTAAAATACAAAAGAAAGTAGTGGATCGCAAAATATTTTAATCGGTTTCATTTCAATGTCAATAGTAAAATAGATTTACTTTGTTCGACAATGATGAGGAAATGAAAAATTCCTTGTATTCAAAGCTGCATATCATCATACTATACTGCATTTAATATTTTCTTCTCTCAGATTCCCTGAGGATCTCTCCTCTTTTTCAGAATGACGAGATTAGTTGTAATAACTTCTCGAGCAGTTTACGCTTCTCATCAGAGTTCAAACACCTTGGTTAAAAGCCCACGTGCACATGTGCATAGACGTTGAGAGAGAGAGAGAGAGAGAGAGAGAGAGAGAGAGAGAGAGAGAGAGAGAGAGAGAGAGAATTTTCATCCCTGAACTTGGAAATTATTCATCATCTCTACGAGCTAGTTCTGTATCAATCAGAACCACACACTAGAGAAGTTGTATATTTTACTATTCACGGTTAACAAATGATCCAATATTTCTTTGTTTTGTGAGGGTATCCTAGCAAGTTTAGTTACGGAAAATATTTAGCAAAAATGAGGATCCTGATAGTTACGCATAGGAAGAATACACATTCCTACACGAACAAAACGTTCTACATTGAACAGGCCTATCAGAGTAACTTTTAATAGCCAATCAGTCCCTGTAGGGAGGTAGTGCTGTCAGTGCACCTCATGCGGTGCACTGTAGGCATCACTTAAGGTTCTTTGCAGCGTGCCCTCGGCCCTTAGCTGCAACCCCTTTCGTTCCTTTTACTGTATCTCCTTTCATATTCTCTTACTTCCATCTTACTTTCCACCCTCTCCTAACAATTGATTCATAGTGCAACTGCGAGGTTTTCCTCCTGTTACACCTTTCAAACCTTTTACTGTCAATTTCCGTTTCAGCGCTGAATGACCTCATATGTCCCAGTGGTTGGCCTTTGGCCTAAATCCTATATTCAATTCAGTTCAGTTCAACAGCCAATGAGTTCATAAAAGATTTCGTAAGCAATTTAGTTTTCAAATGCTTTTCAATTCTTTTACGTATTGCATTTATGCATTTAAGGCTAAATATCAACTATGCTCAAATGCTCCCATTTCTGTCAGAGAAACTGGGAAAAACGGAAGCAGGTAATGATAAATGAAGCAGCTTTATGCCGTTTTAACCAGTTACAACTGAGAACCTTTTCACGGTAAAATTCGCAAGTCATTTAATATAAAGATCTAAAATGTATCAGGAATCAGTCAGCAGAAATTAAAAAAGTAAAATATGCGCAGAAGTTTCTTCGGCGCAATCGAGTTTTCTGTACAGCCGCTACAGCGTATAATCAAGGCCAACGAAAACAGATCTGTCTTTCGGTGGTCTCTGTATAATGCTGTATGAGCCGCGGCCCATGAAACTTTGACCACTGCCCGGTGGTGGCCTATCCTACATAGTTGTCAGAAGCACGATTATGGCTAACTTTAACCTTACATAAAATAACAACTACTGAGGCTAGAGGGATGCAATTTGGTGGATGATCAACATACCAATTTGCATCCCTCTAACCTCAGTAGTTTTTAAGATCTGAGGGCGGACAGAAAAAGTGCGGACAGAAAAAAGTGCGGACAGAATAAAGTGCGGACTGACAGACAAAGCCGGCACAATAGTTTTCTTTTACAGAAAACTAAAAATCAGGAAAAGCGTGAGTGTAGGAATTGACGGTGATATTTCTTTACGTCAAAATACCATTTCACTTGAATTTTCCTAAAAGTAAAAGACGATTGCCACTATTTAGCTCAAAATAAGTGACAGAGAAAAACTGAAGCGCTCCTATAATTGTTGTCATCTTCTATATAGACAAATGATGAATTAATTTTCACTTTCTTCAAGTAGCCTCCTTGGCCCAAATAAGTTTGATCTGTCATGCACCATATGAATTTTGATGATCTGTGTTACAAATTGCAACGATTTAGAAATACTTGCACTTGTTCAGGTATTGTTAAAACCCCGTTTTTCAAAAGGAGCCATACCTAATTTGATATCTAAACTGACATAGGATGGTATCTTCTCAGAGAAATATTTTTATGGTAATAACATGACAACCAAAAGCTGAAATTTATGAACATAAAAAAATCGCATGAGAGTCTTTGAAAGTATATATATATATATATATATATATATATATATATATATATATATATATATATATATATATATATATATATATATATATATATATATATATATATATATATATATATATATATATATATATATATATATAAGCACATCCTGGGCCTAGCATACGTCAGTCCATGTACAACAGGTTTTTTCACTATATCTTAATCCGGATACCCGGACTATTAAGTTTACGGAAGTTTTTTATACACATACACAGGCTGTTGTTGCTACTGGTAGGAAGTGGGGTGGGGTTGAGAATAATTAATTTCAAAAAAGAATAGAAGCAACTTTGGGAATTGCTTGTAAAGTATTCCTCTTTCAGAGCAACAGCTTACGGAACCCGGTGATTCAGAGGAGCAAACATTGCACTTTTTTGCAGTGTGAGTTTTAACACTTGTATGTACAGCTGCAGTGTGAATCATTATCCACTTGAGGACAGCAACCCTGTCAAGAATATCTCTCTCTCTCTCTAACGCCTACACACTCACGCAAGCTCAATTGAATTTTAAAGATCCGTCCATTCGGCATTAAACATATCATACACAAAAATCGGCAGCCTGTCCCAAACACACATCTCAAGCAAGTTGAATACATGTTAACCGACTTACTTGTAGTTCTACCAGTGTTTCACACAATCATCTAGTTGTTGCCACAAGTTCGTTCTCCACTTACGGTCTTGCCTTGTTTTCAAACTGTTTGTAGTATGCATACGATACGTTGTATACGATACGTTGCCGATATTTATAAGCATTAGTAGACTAGGAGACGAAAGCTTAAGCATAAAAGGTCGACATAAGTAATGACAAGATAATTATATTTTTATCTGAATTATTATTATTATTATTATTATTATTATTATTATTATTATTATTATTATTATTATTATTCAAAAGATGAACCCTATTCATTTGGAACAAACCTACAGGGGCCATCGACTTGAAATTCAAGCTTCCTAAGAATACGGTGTTCATTCGGAAAAAGTAACAGAAGGTAACGGGAAATGCAGAAAGAGATCAGTTATCAGAAAAAACATAAATTAACAAAGTAATGAATAAATGAAAAATGTAAGTAAAATATTATTTAGATATGTGGAAGCGTATATATATATATATATATATATATATATATATATATATATATATATATATATATATATATATATATATATATATATATATATATATATAATTATATATATATATAATATATATATATATATATATATATATATATATATATATATATATATATATATATATATATATATTGAGTCTGGATTGACTTGGGTCAGCAGGGGAGAACTATCTGCTGCAAACGCATTTGGGTCTGTCACGATCCAAGTACATGGAGACAGCATGATAGAACACTGAACCGATGCACCGGAAGTGCCCAGGTTCCGGTGGGTGTGTGTGTGTGTGTGTGTGTGTGTGTGTGTGTGTGTGTGTGCGATCTCCCATGGGATATTTATGAGAGGAACAGTGACTCTCACAGGGAGACTGCCTCGATCTTGGGTGGCTGATATGTGCTTTTAGCCTGTGTAGTGTTTGAAGAAACCGCCACTATGAAGATGCATGATCTGGGCCATAGAAAAAGTAAGTAAGATCGCCCAGTGACATTTATATCTTTTCCAGACTTTAGAGGGAAAACCCCCGGTTGGGAAGCAGTGAAACTGATCGATGTCTACATACTGAATTTTCCCATTTAATGCTCCAATGGACATTTTTCTGTTTTGAATACAAAGGTTTATGAACACCATTTCAGGTTTTAATATAATGATATGTTTCTTTCAACAGAAATTCGAGTTTCGTCCTGAGAGGACGAATATTTGGGAAGTGGTGTTTTTACTCTTACATACTATATGACATATATTGTGGTCTAGAAGAATTATGACCTTATTACTTGGTTTGATGACCATGGTGTTATTCACTAGTATTGCTTGGTATAGAATTATTATGCTTGTTTGTGAAACAGTATTCCCTCTAGTTATGTTTTCCACTGATAGGGGGTGTGAATCACTCCATTTTATGACCGTGGCTTTTGCTGAGTTACTTTCGTTAAATTTGTCAATAAAGTCTAGTTTTGCTTCTCAGTGTTTAATTCCAGTAGGCCTTGTGTAAAGGTTGGTTTAGTGAGAGAAGACGACAAAGGAGAAAGGATTTGCTGACCCAGGGATGAGCCGTGCTACCACAGACATCTTAGAGAAGTAAGATGATTGATTCTGTTCTTAAAACAGATAAAGCAATAAAAGATGGCCCTGTTTGACCTGGAGAACAGGCCCATTTAACTACACACACACACACACACACACATATATATATATATATATATATATATATATATATATATATATATATATATATATATATATATATATATATATCATATATATATGTATACAGTATATATATAATATATACATATATACACACATACATGCATATATATATATATATATATATATATATATATATATATATATATATATATATATATATATAGAATATTGTAATAAGGAATTTCAGCTAGCAAGTACATATCAGATTTTCAAAAGCAACACCTGTTCAATTCGGTTTCATTTAAAATATGTGAGTGAAAGAGTGGGAAGTGGCTTCATAACTGCCATAGCGTGTTCGACCATGACAGAACTTCACTAACTGCAGTTTCTGTTTTACTGTACTAGACACTCCATTGTCCAGTTAATCAGTAAAGTAGTTTTCTCACTTGGCTTGTTTGTTTGATCACTGACAAACGAAATGAATTTCTTGGACACTGAGTGAAGAAATACATTATGCTTTGATTTAGATGAGTCTTGCAGTCCGGCTGTTTTAATGTATAGCAATTACCAACTCTGTCATGACAGAGCAGGCAACCAGTACAACACAGAGTAGTCACTGCGCTGCCAGTTGAAATAAAACATACGACTATGATTGTTTACAGTTTTCTGAAAGAGCACTGAAGTATGATTTTTTTGTTAACTAAACATGAAAGAGAGAGGGCTCAATCTGTTGAAATTCATGGTTTGCAAAGTATATTCAGTGCAAGAAGAATTTTATTGGGTAAGGAAAGTGAAGGTCAGAAGGTTAATGTAGGTGAACGTGTGAATTAGAAGATGGAGAAATAATCTGGTCATGTAGAAAGAACTTGTATTAGTTGGTTGGGGGAAAAGGCTAAATAGAATTTAGAAATGCTCAGACGTGAGGAAATAGAAGAACTAGAAATCGTTGGATAGATATTAAGAAAGAGGTACTGGAAAGGAAGAGCTTTGGAAACCCGAAAGTACACGAGTGTGCTCAAGATAACGGTAACTGGAGCAGTGTGTAGGGGAGTTCAGTTTACTGTTGATAAACATACTGTGTAGGTGTATGAAACGATTAATTATGTAGAAGTTTCGCTGCTCGGAGAGACTCATCCACGATTCAGCTGATACATTTGAAGTCGATAGTGTTTAGCTGTCTCTCATTAACATGTCAGTCATTCTCGGACACAGACAGACACACACATTATATATATATATATATATATATATATATATATATATATATATATATATATATATATATATATATATATATACTATATACATATACATACATATAAAAGCTTGTTGTGAGTGTGTGTAGGCATGTGTGTGTGTTTTAGTGTCTTTAGGCATAGCAAAAATTCAAATGACAAACCGTAAAATAAAAGAAAATATATAGTTTGAGGAAACAAAATCAGGAAATGGGAGAAAAACAGTAGGCTATTGTGTTCAAATTCTAACATGAAAACGATTTTTCGTATGTAATTGAAGCAGACGTGCATTTGCTTCATCGGAGTTACATAATATATAGTTGTTTAGCGATCTTTTATTCTTTTTCATGACAAAAAACGATTTTTTTTTTAGTCGTGTACGTGTATCTACACTTGCATGCAAGGAACGATATTTAAATGATTTCCTAGCTTTCTGTTGAAAACATTTCATAACTGAATGGTAAATGAAATCGTAATACCCATGTATTCAATAACTTGTTTCATTCTCTTGCATTCTGTGCATTTTTACCGAATGATATATTATTAATTTGTGAGCTTCCTTACACTAAAAAAAGATATGCGATGAACCTTTGTGACTAGCATATGAAGAGAGAGAGAGAGAGAGAGAGAGAGAGAGAGAGAGAGAGAGAGAGAGAGTTGGAGAATACATGACAAAGACAAAGAAATGAAAAGTGTAATGAACAGTATGCACAAAATAAAATATAACTTTCGTAGAGGGTACGGAGCGAAAAACGTAATCCTATTGAAAAGGCTTCTCCACTTATTAAAATTCAAATCTAAAAGATAAACGGATAAAGAGATCTAATTCCTTTCAGAATCCACGAGAGAACGAGAGATAATGCTGTCGCACAAAAATAGAGGCGAAGTTTTGTTTCGTGTCACAAAATTTCCAACATTTCTGACACAAACTAAACGTTGCTTAATTAACACAATATATGTAAAGCTCTCTGTCATATAGAGAAACGTATACTCGAATATATTAAACGCCACTGTGGATTTCGGATAATTATGCGTACTATTACTAAGCTAAGAAGATTAAGGGATAACATACATAATGAAGACAAAAAATTATCGTAATCCTTACTCTCTCTCTCTCTCTCTCTCTCTCTCTCTCTCTCTCTCTCTCTCTCTCTCTCTCTCCCAGTACGAATTAGAGGTGATAATTCTGAAATAATATAGGTAGTAGACCCGAAAATGAACAAGAATCCGTGAAACGAACTTTGATTTAACAGGGGCTTCCAGAGTAACCTTCATCATACAAGGTAGGCCTTCGAATGAAAAAATATAATCTATATTAAAAATACTTGATCTTCCATAAATATAACTTTGTAATCTTTGAGGCACCGAAGAATATGTGCTTAAAGCAGAATCTTCAAAACTCAAATGAAATTTAAACAAAAATATATGGGTTTTTTACAGGCCTAAATTAAAGGTGAGTCTCAAGTACCCGAAGACGCATTATAGAAGCATAGGATTAAACAGAAGTATTATCCTTTAATGCATGATCATTGTTTTGCCCAAGTTGTTCTGGGATGAAATCAGAAAAAAATTGAAATAAGAAAAATAAAAATAATTGACAAATATACCAGTTTGCATGATAGCTGATATTTCTCCCCTCTTTTTTATCACCAGCCTCTCTCTCTCTCTCTCTCTCTCTCTCTCTCTCTCTCTCTCTCTCTCTCTCTCTCTCTCTCTCTCTCTCTCTCTTCGTATATATTGACAACAATAAACATAATCTGGAATGGACCTTGTTCATAATTTTATATACTCGTATTTAGAGAGAGAGAGGGAGACAGATAGACAGACAAACAGACAGAGAGAGATAGAGAGAGGCAAAACGGCAAACAAAGAGAATATCATATCATGTAAAAAGATATTAAAAGGAAAATATAAAGTGATGCAGTAAAAACAAAATACATTCAGATGTTACTTCTAACTCAAAATTGAGGTCACTTTGATGTTCGTCCCTCAGACTCGATGGTGCGACCACAGTGTCTGTGCACTGAGATAAAGACAGGAACCTTGCGGCTTCTTGACAGATAGATAGTTGTTCTTCCTGGAACCTGATTCGAACTTTGTCGTGATTATTATCATCGTTAGTTCTTAGAAGGGTCCTTTGTTACCTTCGGAAAAACGGATTTCCCTTGAGACAAAAGAAGCAGTGTTCTACTCCACCTCTGATTGGTTTTACTTTCTGCTGAATAAGTCTCTCTCTCTCTCTCTCTCTCTCTCTCTCTCTCTCTCTCTCTCTCTCTCTCAAACTCGTACACACACAACATTTTTTCCTTACTTAGAGGATTCAGGCTTGTTGAAATAGCACCGAATGGCATTAACATTCCATTAAGGAGCGCTATATTTAATACTCACATAAACACAAGATAAACGACAAACACATATACATACAGACACGCTTTTATGCACGCGCACACACACACGTAGACACACACACACACACACACACACATATATATATATATATATATATATATATATATATATATATATATATATATATATATATATATATATATATATATATATATATATATATATATATATATATATATATATATATATATATATATATATATATATATTCACGTAATCTAAATAAACATAGTTACGCTACTCATGCTTCGAGTTGCCCTTTCTCTTAACGTTTCACTTCATTTCACTTTATCAGCTTTTTGAGCAAAACTATCGCTTATTAGCCACTTAACGATTAGTTTGAATTAATATGTGATTAATCTAATCATGAACTTACATTTAAAAACAATGTTTACAAGTAAGAAAATATCAGTTGCCCATCTTCTCTGACTGCTGATTTCGGCTTCTTTCTAAACAGTTATTTGTAGCTAAAATAACAGGAAGGTCTGGACTGACTTTTTCATCACACGCAGGTCTCTGTTCTGAATAATTTCAGTCAAGTTCCTGATTGAATTTCTATTATTATCATAGAGAATTTCATGGATTTTGCCGTCTTTCGCAGAAATATTTGCTTTGCAAATAATTCTGACGCATTTGGTGACGAATATACATTACAAAGGTGAACATGAATTCACGATGATAATCACCTAATCAGGCACGTGCTTTATTTAATGTTTACCTAATTTATCTCCACTATTCCTATGTATACATCCCATTTCTGAACGTAATTCTGCACCGTTTCTTTTATTGTAAGTATTTTCGTATTTCTGAATTCGCTGTTTTAGTTTTCTGTAAAAGAAAATTATTGTCCCGGCTTTGTCTGTCCTTCCTCACTTTACTCTGTCCGCACTTTTTTCTGTCAGCACTTTTTCTGTCCGCCCTCAAATCTTAAAAACTACTGAGGCTAGAGGGCTGCAAATTGGTATGTTGATCATCCACCCTGCAATCATCACACATACCAAATTGCAGCCCTCTAGCCTAAGTAGTTTATATTTTATTTAAGGTTAAAGTTACCCATAATCGCGCATCTGGCAACGATGTAGGATATGCCACCACCAGGCAGTGATTAAAGGTTCATGGGCCGCGGCTCATACAGCATTATACCGAGACCACCAAAAGATAGATCTATTTTCGGTGGCCTTGATTACACGCTATAGCGGCTCTACCGACAACTCGATGTCGCCGAAGAAACTTCAGCGCATTTTTTACTTGTTTAATAAAGTGAATGAATCTTAATAAAAAACCAACATAATTATTGATGTTGCAATAGCGAGACTTCCGGAAACTTGTACAGCTGAAAGGAGTAACAGACAAACAAATAAATGGAGGAATGAAGACACAACAGAGAGTTCGTGATAACGATGTCCTTATAAAATGCTTATGATTGATTTATCGACTATCGGCCACTTGAGTGAATATTAAACAAACTTCAGCCTCAAAACTAGAAAGTCACAATTAATGTCGTTCAATACTGTCATTACACTAATGGAAAGGTTCCGTCCCATTAGTTGCTGTGGCTATTTAACTTTTTAAATAGCCGCACCATTAATCGATGCGGCTATTTAATTTTTCAATGGACGTCCCATTAATCGATGGGGCTATTTAATAGCCGTCTAATAATCGATGCGGCAATTTAATTTTCAAATAGCAGACCCTTTAATCAATTGAGCTATTTAATATTTAAATAGCCATTCCGTTAATCGATGCATTTATTTATTTTTTTAAATAGCCTTCCCATTAATAGCTGCGTCTATTTAATTTTGAAACAGCCGTCCCTTTAACGAAGGGGCTATTTAATTTTTGAATAGCTGTCCCATTAATTGATGATGCTATTTAATTTTTAAGTAACCAGCCCGTTAATCGAAACAGCTATTCAATTTTTAAGTAGCCGTTCCATTAATCGATGTGAGTATTTAACTTTTAAATAGCCATCCCATTAATTGATGCAGATGATTAATTTCTAGATAGTCGTCCCATTAATCGATGCGGCTAATTGATTTTTAAATAGCCACACCATTAATCGGTGCGGCTATTTAATTTTTAAATAGCCGTCGCTATTAACTGATGAGGCTATTTAATTTTCAACCGTCCCATTGATCGATGCGGCTATTTAATTTTAAAAATAACCGTCCCATTAAGCGATGCGGCTATTTAATTTTCAAATAGCCGTCCCCTTAATTGATGCGGTTATTTAATTTTTAAATAGCCGTCCCGTTAATCAATGTGACTATTTAATTTTTAAATAGCCGTCCCGTTAATCGTTGAGGCTTTTTAATGCAAGTCGCTACATCTTCAACACTTAACCGACTAGAAAGAAAGAAAAAATAAACGGAAAGAATCCTGAATGACTCTTCCTTATTCCTATGAACCTTGCCAGAAGAGAAAAAGAAATATAGACTGAATCAGAGTCTTGCAAAGAAGACAGTATCCGCGGACAATGCCATTGACTTCAATAAGAATTGCTTAACCGATTTCCTTTATTCGTACGCGCTTTTACCCTTACACACACACTCACACTCACACGCCTGGTTTCCTCAATTGCATTCCGAGGGCTCGTGTTCGACCCGCTGGCGAGGCGCAGGCATGAAGTACCCTTGACAGAATCCTTGTGCCGCCTTTGGATCGGTTTTCAACGTCGCCCGGATAAAATCGAGCGAGAGAACATTCAGAGCTGCAAACAGACCTCGCCAATCACCTCCCAGTAAAAGATACTGATGTCCTTCTGATTACTTCTGATCGTATTACTACCGCTTCTGCCTCGCGCCGCCTCGCGTATCGCCTTTACGGTATACTAGATGCTATCAACGAGTTGTGTTTTTTCTTTTTATATATTCCTTTTTTCGTTTTAGTTCATTTTTCAGAGAGGTCTGTGGACTAGAAATGTGTATGCGTTTTTTAGATATTACTACCGTCATTTTTGTACCGAACCAAATGAATATGATAAAAATAAACTCATGATTGCCTCCTCATTGAGCCTAGTAGTCCTTATTGCCCGCAACGAAGTCATGTTTTCACCCATTCAGTAAGTTTACTCCTCAGATTTTCCCCAAAATATAACAAGTAATTTTTGTATACTTCAGTAAAATTTTGTTGTTAAGACTGGAGACGATTTTCGATACTGATGTGGACAGATGACATTTACATAGGTAAAAGTTTCAAACTCTGTAAAATGAAAGTTTTGGGGGAAGAGAGCAATAGCCAAGGAAAGAGATGATCAGATTAGCTTGCGCATACTGTTTCGGATTCAGGATGCTTCAACAGAATGGTGGAACCGTGGTCTGCGAGCAAAGTATACCGCTTGCATAAACATTATCTTATAAGATCGTTTAACATTATATATATATATATATATATATATATATATATATATATATATATATATATATATATATATATATATATATATATATATATACTCATTACCACAGGTGAAAAAATAAGAGATGGGGTGTAGGTCCTCTTATTTTTCACCTGTGGTAATGTGTGATATAATAATCATATATATATATATATATATATATATATATATTATATATTATATATATATATATATATATATATATATATATATATATATATATATATATATATATATATATATATATATATATACTGTATATATATATATATATGGGCTTCAAAAGATTAATGATATCCTTGAAATAGGGATACTTGAAGCCGTCCTCACACACACACAAACACGTATATATATATATATATATATATATATATATATATATATATATATATATATATATATATATATATATATATATATATATATATATATATATATATATATATAATGATTATTATCTCACACATTACCACAGGTGAAAAATAAGAGGACTCTGTCTTTTTTGTCTGTAGTAGACATTACAGCGAATGAGATGTAAGAGATTGACAGTTTCATCATTCCTAATGGGCTTCAAAAGATTGTTGATATCCTTGAAATAGGGATACTTGAAGCCGTCACACACACACACAAACACGTATATATATATATATATATATATATATATATATATATATATATATATATATATATATATATATATATATATATATATATATATATATATATATATATATATATATATATGTATACGTGTTTGTGTGTGTGTGTGTGAGGACGGCTTCAAGTATCCCTATTTCAAGGATATCAACAATCTTTTGAAGCCCATTAGGGAATGATGAAACTGTCAATCTCTTACATCTCATTCGCTGTAATGTCTACTAACAGACAAAAAGACAGAGTTCGACTCCCGATCGTTGCTTCTGTTGACCTAAGCAATTACTCAGCGGTGGTGGATCGCAGTTTGGATGGAGAAAGCACTTTATTACAAAATGCCTTTCAGAACCATCCCTTGAGGTAAGGTACCTCACGTTGATGAAAAAGACCCATTAACTTTTTCCTCTCATTTGGTGGATCCCGAGAAAAATCAAGACAATCACCACTGTTTCATTCATATTTTTTTTCCCGAACTGTGGATGAACTTTCTTTGCAGAACACTTCCGCAGCACTATTTGCTTTATACACCCGTTCCACGAAGGTTCATCAGGAGTGTATCAAATGCCCCTTAATCACATAGCGCCACTCACCTCTATCTCGGATGCATTCTTGCCCGCGCTTGATGTTCACGTCCTTCCTTTCCAATACCTTTCTCACACCCATCTACCCAGCCCTTTCTAAGTCTTCCTCCTCTCCTACCTTTTAGTAATCCTGCAGGTCTTCACTCTTTTTACCAGCCTCTCATCCTCCAGGCTTCCCGCACGAAAGAACATTCTTAAAACTTTCATGTACTGTTACAAATGTGCTAATCGTTTTACTACTACTGTTTGTCTCGACTTCTCACCATTGAATTTTTCTAAACATTTCATCTCCTTCCAAACATTCTGTCATTTATGTTCCTGCCGTAAGTTTTCCATGTATACTAATATATATATATATATATATATATATATATATATATATATATATATATATATATATATATATATATATATATATATATATATATATATATATATATATATGTATATATATATATGTATGTATGTATGTATGTATGCCTGTGTGTGTGTGCGTGGGCAATATTCAACCAGTTAACATTACATGTAACAATATTAATGCAAAAGTACCCCATTTTCTTTAATTTTCACCTTATTTACAGTAAATGAGGAAAAAGGAGTGCAGATGTCATATATTGATGAAATACAGTATATGGTGGATAAAAAGGACAGTGATCAGTATGGTTGACCTTTTCATGAAAGAAGGCAAGACACCACAAGATTTATCCTTTTTAAAAGTGTACCTAGACCGGCTGCCCAGTTGGGCACGCTCACTGAAACACTTGTCCCTGAGCGTGTCGAGTATCGCATCATCAATGGAATCTGGGCTTCAGTACACAAGTGACGAGGCCATGTCGCTGGCTTAATTCACGACTAAAGAGGCACCAGGGTACATTTTCTACACGGACAAGTGCTAATTCTAAATATCTCTTCCTTAGGTCAAGTAATACTGACACACACAAAATAACTTCAAAGTGCTCGAGACTCTCTTAACTTCATTTTACGTCGTGTTTGCGTTTAGACAACCTCTGTAAAACTTAAAGGCCCGTCTCCCGCGCCGTGGTATTAATTCATTAATTAAAATGTTTGAACTGCATTTTTACAAATACCCGAGTCAGTTTATATTTTTGCCAGGGCAGACAACTGAGCCAAAAGAATTTTTTTTTCTCTCTCTCTCTCTCTCTCCCTGTTACCGTGTTTGGGTGCCCTAACAACAGAACATAACAGCCTTCATCTGTCAAAGATTTCTCAGTAGTCGTCTTAAATACTTTCATTGTGCTTGTACATCAGTGGAGATAATTGTATATGAATTTTCTTCACCACCGAGAACTGAAAGGAGCTGAAAGCTACAGTTTGAACGCAGTCTATTTCACTTTCATTTTTTCCCCCAAGCCAAGTGAAGTGTTCATACTCCTAATGGCTCGAAGAGACAGGTAACTCATACTGTAAAAGCTTCCAGACCTTTAGCTGAAACCTTCCGTCTCGGGCATCGAATGAAAACAAGAGAAGAGAAATGGCTGAATCACTCGTAAACCGGAACGAAATATGGTTACTACGTTCGGCAAGGAACGTCTTATTTTGTGCTCCGTGTAGCTTATGGTATCTTGGCCTGTGACAAAGGTGATGTCTCTAGTCATGTGGCTAAGCTTGTAACTTTGGACTATCGTTTTGTTTTCCTGCTTCTAGGATATACTTCATGAGAGGTTTTCGAGGATGTTCTGTTTGTAAAATTTAGATCAAGGATGTTTATGTTCTACCATATGAACACACAGTTACCCGTTGGTAACAAATTTACTATATTTTTGAAATAGCTTACACTCAAAGAGTGTATATATATATATATATATATATATATATATATATATATATATATATATATATATATATATATATATATATATATATATATATATGCTGTATATATAATTCCCTTTGGAGGGGTGATCCCAGAAAGATGTAACTACCTAGTACTTCTTTAAGTCTGTGCTCTGTGAACAACAGCAAAAAGGAAAAAATCAATTGATCTTTACATTTTAAAAACTATATTCTTTACGAATGTAGTTCAAGGAAGAAAAGAAATGATCTTGTATGTAATGAGGTGTATTTTCACGCCCATCATGAAATAAAACATGCTGGTTAAATTACGACTTTATCTACGAGAAATTTTTTTTTTCCTGTGGGAACTAATATGGCGTTAATTCGAAGAAAATTTTCATATGAAAGGAAGCGACTTTTGATCCCCTAGTACGATGCTCAGATTTTTGTGGAAATAAACACGCCTCTGTATCTCGACATATAATTCACTTTTACAGGCAGTTACCGATACTTCCCTTATTACGTAGTCAATTTTCTTTTTTCAATGGGGTACGATTTAACACAGAAGGGATGACAATTTTGCCTTTGATATGACCATTTATGTATGAAAATCAGGAGACTGTTCATTATAGTAGTGGTCCTTGATATGAAACCTATCATAAATAATTAATATAAGATGAAGATTTGCACTGCCGTAATAACAAAGGAAATTCCTAGGTGGGAAATCCTTGTAAACTGAGATGTGGAATAGCCATTAAAACGAAACTGAACTGTTTCAGCAAACTGCAATAAAGCTATCCACAAGAAAAGTCTAACTCATTTAATTTTGCAAGAATTTATTTTTAAAATTAATTCACAACTTGGTAGTCAACAAAGGTGTCAGGACCACCCACGAGGATTAAGTCAACAGCCAAGGACTGGACAACACCTGATCAAACACCTGGGAACTATAATATATCTATATATATATTCCGCAGAACGTTTGCGGAATGATTCTGTCCTCAGTTGTTGGGAATGCAATGCATTTGGCCCTAATTATTATTATTATAATTATTCAGACGATGAACCCTCCCTATTCATATGGAACAAGCCCATAGGGAACACTGACTTATATTCAAGCTTCCAAAGAATATGGTACTCATTAAAGTAATGAATGAGCCATCTTAGAACTTTGTATTATATGCATGAAAATAAATATAATGAATGTCTTTGACTATCAAAATGCAAAAGATGATAAGTTTTTAAATGAATCTAGGTCACAGTGCAGAAAATACTCAATACTGATAATGGGTGCAAATAAAATACAGAATACCAGAAAAAATAGGACAAAATTATTTGCAGCAAACGGTTTTCTGTATTAGGTAATGAAGTCATATAAATAAACATCTGCGCGAGTCATGCTAATTACCAATTAATAAGAAATATATACAAAGAGCATGATTAGTTCTACAAGAAAACGCAAATTTGGGATATTGAATTCGTATCTATCTCTCAGGAAAAGTTCAGAGCAGTAGACAAGCAATAATATATTACTATTCCTTACTGGCAATGATTTCTGGAGAGAAAAAAAAGTTTGTGCGTATTTTTATTTGAATTTATATATACACACACACACACATATATATATATATATATATATATATATATATATATATATATATATATATATATATATATATATGTATATATACATTATATATTCTTACATACATATAAGGCAGAAGAAAGAGAATACGAACAGAGGTACAGCAAAAGAAATGGGGGAGGTTGCAGCTAGGGGCCGAAGGGACGCTGCAAATAATCTTAACCAATGCCTACAGTACACCGCATGAGGTGCACTGACGGCACTCCCCCACCCCCACGGAGCCTTGACTGATAGTGGAGCATTGGACAACTGCGATGTCGACCATATCAGTTAGTCCATCTTGCACCTCTGGTCGGGTTCTCTTTCAAAAATTCCTCTTTCTGATAAGACGAGGCCAGCAGAGGATGTACCTTTTATGCTCTCATATTAAATGAGAGCGTGTTTTATCCGGCGTTTGCTTGCTTTTTTTTCATAGGTAGAATCATCTGGCAAATAATATGGACAAAGCAGCGAGCTACCAACACCGGTAGTTGAGCAAACTCACCGGTAGCGACCGGTGTTGCGAAGACAGTGAAGCCTGGTCACGGAGCTACGATGCTGCCAGTAACAAGAAAATACGTAATGTATATATATATATATATATATATATATATATATATATATATATATATATATATATACACATATACATATATAGTATTCATTCGTAATGTGTGTCCATCGTAACGCTCGAGTCACAAGACTTCCCAATACTTATTTTATACAACATTGTTTACACAGGCTAATTTTATGCTCCTTATTCGTAATGTTTTACACATCATCAATTGACACCACGCACGAGGCTGACTTTTTTTTTTTATACCGTACATGGGCCTGGCGACCGTCATTTGCCTCCGTAGGGGGTTAGTGCCGTCAGTGCACCTCATGCGGTGCACCGTATTCTGTACTTGATCTTTGCAGCGTCCCTTCGGCCACTAGCTGCAACCCCTTTCATTCCTATTACTTTACCTCCGTTCATAATTTTATTTTATTACTTCCTACTTTCCAACTTCTCCTAACAATTGATTCGTAGTGCAACTGCGAGGTTTTCCTCCTGTCATACTTTTTAAACCTTCTTTACTCTCAATTTCCCTTTCAGCGCTGAATGCCCTCGGGCCCCAGAGCTTGACCTTTGGCCTAAATTCTATTCTACCACTCATTTGCTACTGCCCAACAAGACAACAAGCAAGTATGGGCAAGACAATTAGCCTAATGGGAAACGCCTGTTAAAGGGCCAAAGCCGCCCATCAGGTCACACGGCTACGTATCAGAAGCGTTTCACTCCCTACAATATAAACTTAGACTATCATTCCCATGTGTCATACACAATTGCGTATATCGCTGTTCACTTATTTATAGCTTCATGCTTGTTGATGTTATTCCTCGGCCTAAACAATTTGTTTTCGAGCCTCCTTTGCTCGGCCTAATTGCTGGTTATGCCCCTCGGCCTAAGCAATTCTTTCTTGCGTCTGCCATCCTCGGCTTAAGCAATTCCTAACTCTTTCTATATCCCCCAAACCCTTTTCCCCTAAAGGAACGTTCAGTTATGATGAAGCTCGCTTAGCAAATCTATTGGCCTTTAAAAGCATGACCCATATTAAACGACGGCATGATTTGTGTAAGAACAGACTTAGCAGCAGCCCGAGATCTATCTTCGTAAAGAAACTCTTATATTGGCTTTTACCCTTTTCTAAATAGAACTAAGACAATCATCCTGGTAAGGAATATAGGAATATAGAATTTAGGCCAAAGGCCGAGCGCTGAGACCTGTGAGGTCATTCAGCACTGGAAGGGAAATTGAGCGTCGGTAGGTTTGAAGTAATGCCTACAGCGCACCGCATGGGGTGCACTGACGGCACTAACCCCCTAATCCTGGTTACTAAAACTTCATGATTATGGAATGAATGAACTAATATCAATCAAGCACCAGGTCTTGGAGACCATATGGTGTTGTTATGCTGATTATAGATACAGTATGGCCAGAATTATTGGTTGATAGGTTTTTTAGATGAATATTTATTTGTTCAAGGTAGCAGATTACACGTTCTATGGAGAAGTTCTCTTTCGGTGAGAATATCATTAAGGCGAGGTGGACGGGGAAGCGAAGTTAAGCTGGTAAAGGCTCGGTTGCATGCGACTGTGTACTGGGGACAGGCCAGGCTTATCTGGGAAGACTGGGATATGGAAAGGGTGATACGACAACTTGTACACAAGGTTGGAGGGGATCCGTTAATTAGGTGGGAATGTGTGAAGTATGAATGGCCGTTTCCCATTGTCAATTCTTGTGGCATGGGTTTAACCATGGTAGCTCATGATTATGGTGTTACTTCTTTTGCCATGGTGCTTGGTGCCAGTTTCCCAGATTTGTTTCTTTATAATTAACTACTGATATTTAAAAGGTAATATTTTACTACAGCCAGTCTGTTCTAAAGCAACCAGTTTAATAAACACCGTATTGAGAATTCATTTGTAAAATATGGTGCCCGTGTAGCAATGCGTTTTTTTTATAACCAGTATTTTACTCCATTCAATAATTTACAAGTACACTGTACCTTCAGCAGTTTGCAATTATTTCCGTAAAAATCAGAAACGATAGCAACTGAAGACCCATTAACACAAATACCATTCCGTATCTAACGGCAGTCATGTTAAAATCCTCCAAACGTCTTTGATTACTAAGTTCGTCTATTTTCCTTATTTATTTCCTATTCGGTGTCAAATTCACAAATTCACTAAGCCAGTAGTATCCGAAATAGTTACTATCCAAAACCACCAGTCCTGGGAATTATTAGTCTTTAAATTGGTTTCAAAATTGGAATTGGAATTTAAGATTTTGGCCGAAGGCCAAGTGCTATTATAGGTCATTCAGCGCTGACAGGAAAATAGAGAAGAAAGGAAGTTTGAAAAGGTTTAGGAGGAGGAAAACCTTGCAGTTGTACTATGAAATAATTGTTAGGAGAGGGTGGAAAGTAAGATGGAATTAAGTATGAAAGGAGTTAAAAGTAAAAAGGAATCAAAGAGGTTGCAGCTAGGGTCCGAAGGGACGCTGCAAAGAACTTTAAGCAATGCCTACAGAGCACCGCGCGAGGTGCACTGTTGGCACTAACCTCCTACGGGGTTAAAATTGGTTTCACGAAGTTTTGAAAATAGTCATTACCCCCATCTAGTGATGTCTGAAACTGAAAATGAAATTTATGCAAAGAGCAAGGACCTATGAAGTTATTCAGAATCGAAGTGACCTATTAAACGGAAATCGTTAAAACATTTTTGTCAAAAGAAACTTTGGGTCTCTGAGCTTTAGCTGGCTAACCAGATTTGTTTGCCAAACGACTTGCCGCCCCCATTACAAATGTCGTGCAATACTTAAACTATTCCAGAATTTCTTTAATAATTTACAACTTAAAAATTCTTATGTTTGGCCATGTACTTGAAGACCTTTGTCCCTGTGTGTAGCTGACCACCCCATTATCAAATTTTCATACCAAAGAATGGAACTGTGTAAACTCCATGTAAAATAATTTGATATTCAATTTTAGCGTCTAATTGTTTTCTAATATTAAATTGACCTAATTTTTATTGTTCCTACTCTTAAAACCATTTAATGGCTGCCTTGGAGTACTGTACTCATTAGCAATTCTTCATACGCTCCTCATAGTATGGCATCAGATTCCAGTTCATTGTCCCACAAATTAGCTAGGAGCATTTGAGTCGTCATAACCAATACCCAAACCACATTTCCACCATAGGTGTTGGACAAATGGGTACTTCAATAATACCATGAAGTGGCTTGCATCAATTTACTTTAGGCTTAAAATTTGGTATAAGCCTTCCACATGTGCATTCACTCACACGTGAATACTTTTAAACAGTCTGGTATATTTTCAAGTTTTCACCTTCAACATCTATAATCATATGGAGGAAAACCAGATTCCACAATGTTTCTCCCTATAAAAATACTGAGGTAGTAAAAAAACTTTAAAAACTCAAAACTATTATATTTAAAAATAATTATTATATTTACAAAATTATAATGCACAGGCAAATTGTAGGTTTAGGAATGTACAATGTCCGAGGAACGTAACTTTCATACCTATCGGTATTTTAAGGAAAAGGACAGCACGGAAAATCTTGAAATTAAAATAAAAAATAGCCTACATTTATCTTGTCGAGATCTTGAATCCCAAGAAATATCAGCCTAACACTGAAAGGTTCGCAAATCCGCCCCGAGAATACACATTTTCTTGAATTCTGGTTCCTCCAGCAAGACCGTGATCTGTACCAGAAAAAAAAAAAAAAAAGGGCAGCAGAGAAGGTTCCAAGTCTCCCTTAAACCATTACATGGTCGCGGCAACACCACACACATCGAAGGCGATCTCCATTAATGCCGCAATTATCGATACTTCAATGGAAGGCCGAAACAAGAGCCGGCGAAGCTCTCTTGACGAGTCAGTAACTGCCCACTGGTGCTAACCACTTCGCTCGCACCGCACCTGCGACAAGACAACCGGAAAGATAGGAAACACGTTGAAAGCTTAACAAGCAAGTCCCCGTGATGAAAAATAACTTGTTATACTCAAACTTCATAAAACTAATTCCATCTACTAACAGAAGAAATGCAAACATTACTCTTGACAACCTCTGTCTGGGGAAAACTTTAGCACGGTTTTGAGGACTTTCAAGAAATTAGCTATCGGGTAGGCAAGCCTCATCACAAATGACCGGTACCTTTGGGAGATCCCTGTAATCCCCAAAACCAATACCTCTGGGAGATCCCTGTAATCCCCAAAACCAATACCTCTGGGAGATCCCTGTAATCCCCAAAACCAATACCTCTGGGAGATCCCTGTAATCCCCAAAACCAATACCTCTGGGAGATCCCTGTAATCCCCCAAAACCAACACCCCAGAGATCCCTGTAATCCCCAAAACCAATACCTCTGGGAGATCCCTGTAATCCCCCAAAACCAATAGCTCTGGGAGATCCCTGTAATCCCCCAAAACCAATAGCTCTGGGAGATCCCTGTAATCCCCCAAACCAATACCTCTGGGAGATCCCTGTAATCCCCAAAACCAATGTCTCTGGGAGATCCCTGTAATCCCCAAAACCAATGTCTCTGGGAGATCCCTGTAATCCCCAAAACCAATACCTCTGGGAGATCCCTGTAATCCCCCAAAACCAATAGCTCTGGGAGATCCCTGTAATCCCACAAAACCAATACCTCTGGGAGATCCCTGTAATCTCCCAAAACCAATACCTCTGGGAGATCCCTGTAATCCCCCAAAACCAATACCTCTGGGAGATCCCTGTAATCCCCAAAACCAATACCTCTGGGAGATCCCTGTAATCCCCCCCCAAAACCAATACCTCTGGGAGATCCCTGTAATCCCCCAAAACCAATACCTCTGGGAGATCCCTGTAATCTCCCAAAACCAATACCTCTGGGAGATCCCTGTAATCTCCCAAAACCAATACCTCTCGGAGATCCCTGTAATCTCCCAAAACCAATACCTCTGGGAGATCCCTGTAATCTCCCAAAACCAATACCTCTGGGAGATCCCTGTAATCTCCCAAAACCAATACCTTTGGGAGATCCCTGTAATCTCCCAAAACCAATACCTTTGGGAGATCCCTGTAATCTCCCAAAACCAATACCTTTGGGAGATCCCTGTAATCTCCCAAAACCAATACCTTTGGGAGATCCCTGTAATCCCCAAAACCAATACCTTTGGGAGATCCCTGTAATCCCCAAAACCAATACCTTTGGGAGATCCCTGTAATCCCCAAAACCAATACCTTTGGGAGATCCCTGTAATCCCCAAAACCAATACCTCTGGGAGATCCCTGTAATCCCCAAAACCAATACCTCTGGGAGATCCCTGTAATCCCCAAAACCAATACCTCTGGGAGAACCCTGTAATCCCCAAAACCAATGCTTTGGGAGCTTCCTGTAATCCCCAAAACAAATGCCTTTGGGAGCCTCCTGTAATCCCTAAAACTAATACCTTTGGGAGCTTCCTGTTATCCCTAAAACCAAAAATTTTCGGTAGCCAGAGGGTTTGAATTCTCTGAACATTCTATTAATTCTAATGCTAACTTTAAGCTTAATCTAAATTCGGGCAAAACCTATGAATATTGGCCAAAACTTTTTGACGACCTAACCACAAACTTAATTCCAGGAAACTAAATTTCCAAAGTAAAACATACTGAGACGCCAGACCTATACGTAAATGTTTTAATCCTGAATAATGTCATTTGGTGGCATAAACATTCTTAATTTACTCAAACCCTTAGGGAGCTTCTGCATAATTTTGCGAGTGGGTGGTAGCTAAGCACATTTAAACACCTAATACCTGTCTGAACTTAGAAGAAAACTAGGTGATAGACAAGTCTATATTAACCAGCTGAAAGAAAAATTTTGATTAGTTAAAACAAAACCACCCAAGAAACTACATAGTAGGTCTTCCGACCTACTATGCAGAACATGGGGGCTCCCCCACCCCTCCAGAGGCACCACCCCTTGAGGGGAGGGGGATAAGTTAAGAACAGTATTCACATTTTAAAAACAGTGAATTTAAATTACTATTTTAATACTAAACTTAACAGGAAAAATACCTTGTGAAGTTATTCAAGAACATTAAACAAATTAAAGTAAATTACAAAAATTAAAATTTGACAAGTTTCTGGTAAAAATTAAAGTAAATTTATGACAAATTAAAAACAGATTTATGACAAAAAAAGAAACTAAACTTAGCGCAAAACAATATCTACACACCTGTTGCTAAAGACAGCAGATTTACCGTACTTGAAAGCTTTACTGCGAGAACAGGACCTCGAAAGTCAAACTCATGCCAAACACCACCTGGAATAGACCAAGCTTTAGAGCAGTGCGTAACTTAAAATCCTGTAAACTGTAGACATGTACATAAATCAGATTATGGGTAAAGACCCACAAAATGGTTTTAATGCCTGTCAAAGATTTGTACGAGACTAAACATGCAGCAAAATTCGAAAACCGCAGAACAAATACACAGTGTTAGCAATGATACCCTTAAGTCCGTTACCTTGCAGAAGACCGGGGTTGAATAACCAACGAAGTGACAAAACTCATGGAAATCTCAAGCCCCAGCAATAGTCTAGTCGCGTGATAAACGGGTTTTTTCGTAAACGACTTAACAACAGGATCAATTACGTTACGGTAAATTAAGAATTGAATACCCCGCTCTTGACGAGTAAATAAAAAAAATATCACTTAGCAACTCCCGTTGAACGTCTACCGGCCCGAACGACGTCACAGCTGAAAGTGAAAAGGTTCAAACTTCAAACGTCCGAACTCGAACGATGCTGTCTTTTGCCAAGGACTCTAAAGGCTTAGTAGCGTCTTGCTTCTTGGAACATGACCGAATGCGATCCATGGACATCCTAGAAATCGAAATTTATTTTAAGGCTCTTGAAATAATTTGTCATAAGCATGTCGCATATTTCTTTTCATGACTTTTGTGAAATAATTTTTAATTCGCTTGGATATTTTGTTATTACGATTTATAATGAAATATTCTATATATACGTACAGTATAGACCGTATAATATCCAGGCTGCTATTTGTGGCTGCTTTGTTATCTAAGACTTGGGGTTAAGTGCCTTTATGAGTAAGCATTGAAAATCCCCATTTTGGGCATTTGTGTAAATAATTATTTCTATTGATTTTTTCATTTTCCTTTTGTTCACGTATAGGCGTTCAATTCTGCGGAAGCTTGGTCTTTTTAGCCTGTTCAGAAGGAATTCTTGCTCTCTCTCTCTCTTTCTCTCTTGCTGGCACGCACTCATCTCTTTCTTTTTATCCTTGTGCAGACACAGGCCTTAACCTTTTAATTAAAATTATCCCTCGCATCGGGATCGAACGCAGAACTTTGAAGAAAGGCAAAGGCTCTACAAACTAACTCTCACAAAAGTCATAAACGAAGTTGGAGGCCAAGAACTTGATAGTACCTAGGGATCTACCTTGCAGGCTGCACACCTTCCATACTAGAGAGGTTTGACGAAATTCCCAACGGAACAGCGGCGCAGTTGATAGTAATTATTTTTTTATGACCTGCGAGACTTGTTGACACCCTCTTGTTTTAGTGTTTTATATATATATATATATATATATATATATATATATATATATATATACTATATATATATATATATATATATATACGTATATATATATATATATATATATATATATATATATATATATATATATATATATATATACAATATATATATATATATAGAAGTATGTGTATATATGTGTATATATATATACACACACACATATATATATGTATGTATTAAATTTATATATAGATATGTATATATAGATTGCATTTATATACACACACACATATATATATATATATATATATATATATATATATATATATATATATATATATATGTGTGTGTGTGTGTGTGTGTGTGTGTGTGTGTGTGTGTGTGTATCGACGTTATTGGGGTAATGATTAGTTATCATTGTATGTAAATGACATAATTGATCAAGTAATTACTTATTTATGACTTTCAATTGATTAAGTAATTACTTATTAATGGCAGGAACGTCGGGCAATGGGACGTAATTTTCATGAATCATCAAAGCCTAGAGAAAATAAATTTAGAAAATAAATTGTCTTTCTTATTTAACGGCGTTATTTTCATTATTATACGTCAATAATAATGTAAATAATTATTATTAGCTATAAGTAATCATCATTAGTTGATTTATAATGTCAGGAAATGCTGCAAAGGGGATATAAGGATTCGGGTTTGCTACATAAAGCATTAAGTATTGCCAGTTTAGCGCTTTTCGCGCTAGATATGGCGCGCTTTCAATTATTTCGGCGCCCAAAAACTTTCGTTTGGTGCTGGCGCCCTTTAGCGCTTTTTAAGAAAGAGGATTTCTACATTAAATAGTATTCTTGCCATTAAATATGGATTGAAGAGGCTCGGGCAATGTTGCTATCAATGTGAGCTTCCAAGTGATGTTGTCAAGAAAATTGGAAGTCTCGAAGCTTAAGAAAATGAAGATGCAGATGAGCACTTTATTGGAATGTTAGAAGACTTCTAAATTTAGCAGAACAACGTATATAGTCTTTATTGATGAACAGTACACGTAAGTACAGCATAAGCTTTATTAATTACTGTTTATTTTTTATTTGCTGCTTTTTTTAGTGCATTAATTAGAAAGTCTAGCTCCTTTTTGGTGCCTTTGCGATCCACTTTTAGCGCTTTACGGTCATATCGAGTTGGCAACACTGAAAGCATTACTCGAACACCTCCAACCTATGCAAGTCATGACACATCTACCCACCTCCCGCAAACCCTATGGTCAGGTTGCTGCCTCCACGGAGATAAAAGGGTGAATGTCCAGAAGAACTCCGCATGCATAAAGTACCAAAACTAAGAGTAAAATGTAATATTTTTCATATTTGAAGCGTTTTAGACCACTTCTTATGATGGGAAACACCCACAATTTTGCCATATTAGCTATGGAGGGGGTTGGGGGGCAGGTATTGTCTAACCTTATAAGTCAAAAATCGAAAATCAATCGATGGGGAACTAGTTTTTCTGAGAAACATTACAGTAAAAAAACTCATTTTCGAACTAACTCCAGTAAGATCAAGTACACGAAGTGCTACTGGATGTAAACAAACGACTTAGGAAATTTTCGAGGATGCAGATTAGATAATCATTAATATCTCGGATATGGTGAATCTCCTCAAAAAGTGTTCAGAGACAGTTTTATTATTTTATATTGTGAAAATTATAGTGTGACCTATTTTCTTATATCTCACCAAGGAGTTGTTCTGGACATTGACCGATAAAGGTAAGATACGGGTCTCTACTTGAAGTCGTCAAATCTTAGATAAAGTTAAATGTGAAGTAATTTTATATAAGCCCTGTTGGCCCTTGTGTTTAGGTTTAGGGGTGACTCGAGACCGCCTTATATCACTAGATTTCGGTCATTGATATTTGCAATTAACGTTTTTTTTTATTTTACAGTTTAACCTCCTAAAACAGTGTTGAAGATTTAGGGTCATTGGACCCTAGGATGTGAACCTAAGCTAGTGTCAGGTAGGAAGGCGGTATTCAATTGCATGTAACATTTGTATTTGAAGGCGTCAAATCTTAAAGTGAAATGTGAAGGCATTTAATTATTTTCATGATTAGGCCAGCAACTGGTATCTAGGCCGGCTGTCCGCGGTGAGGTAGCCTATGGCAGTTAACGTTTTTCTATAGAACTTTACCTGCTGAACAAGAATTTCAAGTAAAATTTTGTTTGTCGACTGTAACAAAAGCGTAATATTGACCCTTGAAGACTGCATGCCGGTACTGTGGGTCCCTGCACCGGCGCATACAGCTCAAGGGTAAATTACAGTTTAGCTGCAGCCAACAGGCAAAATGTTACCCTAAACTCATGTAAAGCGAGCAAAACAACACTGAAAAACGTGAACTGCTACAGGCTACCTCAACTGCACAGTAACTGCTGCTTACGGTGAATGTCCAGAAGAACTCCGCATGCATAAAGTACCAAAATTAACAGTAAAATGCAATATTTTTCATATTTAAAGCGTTTTAGACCACTTCTTATGATGAGGAAACACCCACAATTTTGCCATATTAGCTATGGAGGGGGTTGGGGGACAGGTATTGTCTAACCTTATAAGTCAAAAATCGAAAATCATTCCATGGGGAACTAGTTTTTCTGAGAAACATTACACTCTTTCTGAGAAACATTACAGTAAAAAACCTCATTTTCGAACTAACTCCAGTAAGATTTCGAGGATGCCGATTAGATAATCATTAATATCTCGGATATGGTGAATCTCCTCAAAAAGTGTTCAGAGACAAAGTTTTATTATTTTATATTGTGAAAATTATAGTGTGTGGAGTTGTTCTGGACATTGACCCTGCTTACAAAAGGTATGAGTTGGTAAAGTGACGTAGGACTGTTATGTAGAAACATGGCAGGGTAAAACTTTACTTTAGTTGCGCAGCCTGATTCCCACCAGTTGCAGAGCCAGGGCAGGTTACTGCTTTTTTGGGGGGTCTAGGGCACGTAGCCCTAAGATAGGTTAGGTAGGTAAGGTCTGGTTAGGTCAGGACCTGACATTATAGGAAAGGTTGTCTATTTATGTATGAGGAACCTGTCCTGGTCAATGACTGGTGGGAATCAGGCTGCGCAACTAAAGTAAAGTTTTACCCATGGGGGTAAATAACAGTTACACAAAAAATAATAACACTCCTACATGAAAAGCACTAAAACCTGATAACACCAAAACACAGGTGACCTAACTAACTAATAATAAAGAAGGATAGGTTAGGAACCTTACCTTAAAGGGGTGGAGGGTACAATTCAGCCGCCGCCTTTACGAACGCGGGGAGCCTCGTCTTCTGGTCATCAAAGTGTATTTTAAAATAGGCTACTGCCAAGTACCCGACGAAGTTGTACCTCCTACGGCCGTACCTAGGCATCGTCTCACGAAGTTCCCTCCACCTCCTCTCAATAGTATTTGTATAAGCACCGGTTACTGGGTCCACAAAGTTCATGGATTGATTGGCGGTTAAGTGCATGTAGCCTTCGTCCTTCAGGCAGTCATAAGCTCTCCAGCAATCAGATACAATAGTTGTCCCCGGCACAACGTAGTCCTTGATGATGGCAAGCAAAGTCACGCTACTTCTGCTGTCAACTGGCACCACGAAAAACTGTCTGGTCTGCCTGCAGACACCGCCAAAAACCCACTGGCCTTCAGTGACCCTGCCTACATTGTACTTCCGCTTGCCAAACTTTGCTTCGTCAATCTCAACAGTTGTACTGGGGCCACCTATTTGCTTCTTCTGCTGGATACACCAATGTACTATGACCTGAAACCAAAAATTTGGTTAGGGAAGTAAATAAAGGTCGATCACAAAACCATCCACAGAAAAAAATAAACCCCCAAAAATACTTACTTCCCTGGAGTAGCTGGACCAGTCATTAATAGCTACGTCACTTAAACCTAGTTCTGTCCTCACAACCCTGTAATTAAAGAAATCACTAACATAGATGTAAGTGAAGAAGAGGACAGTCTCAACATCCATGAGGGACCCAGAAAACCAGGTGCCCTTAAATAATGAGAGGTAGTAATTACACCTTCTCTTCTTTTGCTTCTGGTGTGGGGCATATGACCTGTTGCACCTGAAAGTAAGGGAAAAAAGCAAATTACTTGTTACAACCTTCAAAAAATTAAAATATAATGAACATACATAGCTAATGGTATAGCTGTTTAAGGAATATTTTAGCCTACTTTAGTTTTGAAAACTGCATTGCAGTTATGTGTAAAAATCAACAAGTAAGGTGTAACTAAGTAACCTGAATGCCTTCTTTTGCAGGTCAAGCCTACACTCCTTGCCACAGTGAGGGAAAAGGCCTGTTTCCTCTAAAGGCCGTGGTCTTGGGAGAATTGTATTAGGCACTCATAATGCCCTGAGTAATATGAATGGAAATCCTTATAACTAAGGTAGTAATTGACACATGTAAGTGGCAAATTGTCCTTGGTTACAGGCTCAGAGGAGCGTGAGGTTCCGGGGGTGACGTCCTCCATCATGCTGGGTTGATGAGTGAGTAAACTGTGCCGGTGAACTGCACCGGAACAGGGTAGGAAGGATGACAAGTTGTGGGGGGGTGCTAAAACTGTATTTCTGCTTTCAGTTTTGGGGTGGCGGAATGGCACTGCGTGCCTTATCTGCATTTTAAAATAATCTTGCAAGCTCGTATGCTCTGGCAAGAGGTAATGTTGCGCTGCATGCGTGCCAACCACAGGGCTTACAAAAAATGCAATAAAAAGGTTTCTGATAACGTCACTGAGAGAAAGTAGTAGCGAAACGTCCTGTAAGACCCTTCTCCTCCTACCCCATATACATGCCTCAGGTGTCTGCCGACAAATGTAATGTGATTTTGTAAGTTATTTATGGTAAAATCATGTTGCGAGGACGTCAATATATTTGTGAACGGAAAAGAACTGGAAGAAGGTTACAGGCACAAGCTATAACGAATAAGAAACGGTTATAAAACAGTTGAGCAAAAGGAATACATGTAACTGAATGCTTGTATCCCCCAAATTCTCCACCCAGGTGAAACGTAATGTTGGGGTAATGTTGCAATGTGATTGGTTGGGTACAGCCACCTGCCAAAAAACCCACCAACTACTCTCTCAGTTGGAGGCATTGGATGAACCGAAAGCTCCCCTGTAAGATCGTGCATGCGTGATATGGCCTGGAATCAGCGGTAGTAGTGGTACATGAAAATTGCCTTTGCAATGGCTCACGCTGTCCATTTATTCGCCCTATTTTTAACGCTTGTTTTTTTGTGTTCCAAATGACATATATAACTAGAAATACAACAATAAGTTGCCCAAACCTTTTCCCAAGTTATTTACCCCAACCAGAACCCCAGATTCCCAACGAGTCCCCCTCACCATTAGCTATTCTCAAGTGTTTTACCCCACCCAGGACCCAGATTCCCAACCAGTCCCCCTTACTGTTGGCTACAGTTCTAAGGTAATTTACAACTTAATTACAGCTGACCGACAAAATATTACTTTAAATTCTTGTTCAGCAAGTGAAGTTCTATAGAAAAATGTCAACTGCCATAGCCTAGCTCACCGCGGACAGCCGGCTTAGATCTACCCAGCACCCTAACTTAGGGGTAAGTTCAAATGCGGACATTTCCTTAGTCCATTTCCATATTTAATTGCATAGGATTGCATACAACATCCATTTATGCAATTTCAGTGGTTATTTTTATGGCTTTACACGAAATGGAAAAGAGTTTGGTTAAGAGCCTAGGATTGTAGGCCAACACCCTAGCTCCTGCGGCCATTTTCTTAGGCCATTTGCATATTTAATTGCATAGGATTGCATGCAACGTCTATTATGCAATTTCAGTAGTTATTTTCATGGTTTTACAGTGAATGGAAAAGAGTTTAGGTAGGCTGACATGAACCATATGCTACCACCCTAGGTTAGGCAAGCATGAAGTTGGTTATGTTATATGCAATTTTCATATTCAGTTATATAGAATTGCATGCAATATCTGTATTTGAAGTCACCAAATCTTAGGTAACAAGAAATATGAAGGCATTTAGTTATTTTCATTGTTTTGCACAAAACTGGAAGAGTTAGGTAAGAGTCTATAAGACCATAAGCCAACACCCTAACTTAGGGGTAAGTTCAAATGCAGCCTCTTTCTTATGTCAGTTGCATATTCAGTTGCAGAGTATTGTATGCAACATTTATACATGCCGATTTTGATAAGGATTTTACTTATTTTTACCTTCAAAACCAGTTTAGGTAGTGGCTAGGTGAGGCAAGATAGGGAGGAAATGTTAGGTTGGCAATTGTTGAAATACTAATCAGAAAAATCCTGCATTCGGCTCAGAAACTTTTGAATAACAAACAATTGTTGAGAGACTAATCAGAGAGAGAGAGAGAGAGAGAGAGAGAGAATGTAACCTTCTTTCAATCCGAAATCGATATTTAGATTACCGAATTTAATTGTTTGCGGTAGTAGAAGCTAAGATTTTGCAAGCTCTTACCACATTACCAAGAGCTTGATTGCAACTATCGACAGTCTGAGTATTTTGTTATTGAATGCATTCTCCTACACCATTGAAATGTAACATTTTGTTGTCGACTTTAACTAATGAATGAATGAATGTCGCAGAATGATGTAATAAAAAAATAACCACACTAAATGTTAAAAATAGACAGAAAATATCACCGTGAAGGATAATGCCATTAAAGTGTGGTCCATTAATTGTTCGTTTCTCTTTCATACCAAAGTTATAGGTTATATATATTATATCTGACTCTGATAACCTTTCTTCCCTCCAAAGACTGTTTATTACTTCCTTCGTGCTTAAGTGGAATTTTTTACCCTTTACATTTTGTCTTGTTGCTTTGCCTTAAAAGCCTATTCATTTGACCATTGGATTTTACATAATGCATACATACTTACACACATACACGTGTATATATATATATATATATATATATATATATATATATATATATATATATATATATATATATATATATATATATATATATATATATATATATACAATACTTCAATATAAATCGTTATCGACAAAGTTCCACAAGAATTAAAAGTGAATTCATAAGAGTGATGAAAAGAAATATGCTACTTGCTTATGCTACAAATGATTTCGTGACCCTTAAAAGAAATTTCTAGTTGCTTTCAGGAAAATCTATTCATCATGTGCTGTATTTTAAACTTCCTTGAAAGACATGTAAAAGAAGGGAGTAAGAAATAAACTTATTACTTGCAAAATTGTAGATTTCAAGACTATCCATGGATTACATTCGGTCTGGTCCCAAGAATCAAGACACTACTAAGACTTTAAGAGTCCTTGGCAAAAGATTTCTGATATGGACACCGTTTACGCTCTGCCATATGAACCATCGGACCTTCGGCTGTAACATCGTTTTGTGCGGTAGACTTTTGACTGGAGTTTTCTAAGTAATTCTTCTTTTTTTCTCAAGAGTGACGTATTCAATTCCTCCTCAATTTATCGTCGAGTAATTGGTCCTGTTTTATAGTGTTTATGACACAGCTGGTTATCACAGTCACTAGACGAGTAAACAACCCTGGTTGGCGCTCGGGATTCCCATCGATATTGTCACTTCGTTGGCTAAGTTATAAACCCTGGCTTCTGCGAGGTAACACGGGAACTTTGTTATTGCTAATATTGCATATTTGTTTTGAGGATTTTCAAAAGCGTTAGTGTAAAATTTTATAGACAGAGGCTTGTTGCTCTAATATTAATTTGATAACAAATCTTGCAGGATGTCTGGTCTCATACAAATCGTTGGCAGGCGTTATAACTTTATTTGTGGGCGTTTACCCATAATCTGACGCGAGTAAACCAAAATTTACTGGACTTGAAGTTAAGCACAGCTCTAAAGTTTTGTCTTTTGCAGGTGGTGTTTGGTTCGAGTTTGACTTTGAGGTCCAGTTCTCGCAGTAGAGCGTCAAACGTGGTAAAGCTGCTCTTAGCGACAGGTACGTAAGAGGTATTTTTTCCGCTAGGTTTACTTTTAAGTAATTGTTTTTAATTTTTTAATTTCTGTAAATTATTATTGAACAACTTTACCAGTTATTTTTTCTGCTAAGTTTACTTTTAAGTAATTATTTTGAATAAATTTACTTTTTTAATTGGTGTATGTTCTTGAATAACTTCACATTGTATTTTTTCAGCCAACTTTAGTTTTAAATAAGTTTTTTGTCATAAATTTACGTTTTTTACTTTGTGTATACTATTCTTGAACAGTTTCACCTTATCCTCCACTCCTTTAGGAGAGGCGCCACGAGAGGGGTGGGGGAGCCCCATGTTCTGCATAGTAGGTCGGAAGGCCTACTATGCAGGTTCTTGGGTGGTTTTGCGCTAACTAATCGAACTTTTCCTTTCATGTGGTTGTATGGACTTGTCTATTGCTTAGTTTCCTTGTAAGTTCAGATAGGTATCAGGTGTTTAATGTGCTTAGCTACCTCCCACTCACAAAAAGTATGTTTGCTCCCTAGGGTTTTGAGTAAATTAAGAATGTTTATGCCACTAAATGGGAATATTCAGTTTTAAAAGAAGTTAAATTTTGCACAAGTCAGGCGAGTCAGTATTTTTTAGTAGTTTGGGATTTTGGATTTCTGAAATGGATCAAATTTGTGATTAGGTTAAATACGTTCAGGCCAATATTTAGTTTTTGCCCGTATTCAAAAATCCTAAGTGCTAAGTTAGTGTGCGACTAAATAGAACTATCAGAGGATTCGAATTTGGTGTTTCCTTTCTCGCCACCGAAGATCTCCGGTTAAACGAAGCTCCTTAAATGTACGGGTTATTTGTGATTATCGGGCTAATATCTTGAAGGTCATCAAAACCATGCCAAAGTTTTCCCCAGACAGGGATTTGTGTCAAGAGTAATGTTTAGGTTTGTATTGTTAGCAGATGGAATTAAAGTTCTACGAATTTTGTCGATAGCTTGTTAGGAACTTCAGCTCTTTCTAGTAGACAGCACGAAAGCAATTTTTTGTTTAATTGAAACTGTTATTTTGAAGTCACGGATATTTTTTGCATAGAATAATTGGAATATCTGTTTACTCTTAGTGGATCGTAGTTACGCTTGCCACTCAAGTTGAACACAAGCAATGATTTTGTTATTCTATGAACACAGGCAGTGAGCTTTACTCTATGAACATAGGCAATGATTTTTACACTGTGGAGACAGGCAATGAGTTTCATGTTACTCTGTGATTGCAGGCAATGAGTTTGTTCCTCATGAACATAGGCAGTGAGTTTTATTCATGAACACAAGCAATGAATGGGGTTGTTACTCATGAACACAGGCAATGAATGGGGCTGTTACTCATGAACACAAGCAGTGGGGTTGTTAGTCATGAACGCAAGCATTGGGGTTGTTAGTCATGAACGCAAGCAGTGGGGTTGTTAGTCATGAACGCAAGCAGCGGGGTTGTTAGTCATGAACGCAAGCAGCCGGGTTGTTACTCATGAACGCAAGCAGCGGGGTTGTTACTCATGAACACAAGCAATGGGGTTGTTACTCATGAACACAAGCAATGGGGTTGTTACTCATGAACACAAGCAATGGGGTTGTTACTCATGAACACAAGCAATGGGGTTGTTACTCATGAACACATGCAATGGGGTTGTTACTCATGAACACAAGCAATGGGGTTGTTACTCATGAACACAAGCAATGGGGTTGTTACTCATGAACACAAGCAATGGGGTTGTTACCCATGAACACTGGCAATGGGTTTGTGATGTTACCCACGAATACTGCCAATGGATTTGTGACGCTATTCATGGACGTGGGCAATGAATTTATTTGCCATGAACAGGCGCAGAGTATTATCAGCACAATGATTATAATGCTATTCATGATCACAGGGCATTGCGACATTGATACTATCTTTAAATAAAGGTAGTGCTTTGTTGGGCTGGTCATTACATAACGCGGGAACTGTGATGTTTCTTTGAACAGTGTTTTGTGGAACTGTTCATAATCACAGGAAATATTTATCCATGAGCGGGCAGTCCGTTTAGGATGCTATCCATGATCAAGGTATGAGTTTGCAATGGTGTCCATCAAGCCATTAAGTTTGTGAAATACCCATTAACATAGATCATGAGTTAATTTAGTAAATGGGATGCTATCCATGGCTGTCAGATGTTTGATCGTATTTGCTATATAACGCCTGAAATGTTGGAGAGGTCAAAAGGCAATTCATGCATGTACCAATATGCATTTTCAAATACAGTACAGTATACCAAGGTGTATGAGCTTTTGAGTATCTTATATTGATTAGTGGCAGAACTGATCTATGAAGTTCATTTCCTCCCAAACAGGAATCCGCATTACACAACTCCTGTGATTTGTTCTAAAGTTCACTGGTTTCTTTGAACTTTCCCTGAATTCCTGAGAGACCTATGGTATCTTTTTAAGAATACGCCTTTGATCGTAGTATGTGGGTTATCTTAAAATGATTTCGGGGATTTTCAGAACAGCACATTTTCTCAGTTGATATGCAAACTTTGGGTAGTTTGTACGTATAAACAAAATGTTTAACTTTGTGACGTCAGAAGAAGGATTGTAAAGTATAAATGCTTGTTATACAGCTTGAATGCGTAATTATGGTCAAAATGTAATTAAGGTAACTACCTCAAGTGATTATAAGTATTTAGTGGGTAATAACTTTTTGGACACCGATTGAGGACAGGGACTCGTGGTTTTTAATAAGCTAATTATCGTTAAAATAAAAGATATCGTACGTATTCCAAGAATAAGAGTTTAACGTTCTCATTTCGGAGTTGCCGAGTAATAGTCGTAAGAACCTTAATCTGCTGCCATTGTTTCTCTGTTGCAGTTCACAACTTGCTGGAGGTTTGGGTCACAGTATTCTTGTATATGTATCTATAAATGTGTATGTGAGTGTGAGTGTGAGTGAGTGAGTTTGTGATTTCGATTCCCATTATTATTTCTATTCAAGAAAACTCATAAAATTATCGAATTTTATGACAAAATTTGTGAATCAAGAAAGATGGGTCATCATTTTCACTCTACAAAATCGTTTTCATAAGGTCTAATTATTCACGTTACACACACACACACACACACACACACACACACACACACACACACACACACACACACACACACACACACACGAATCTCTTCCCCAGACACCCATGACAAATGCATTGACTGGTAAATCGACCGGGCACAGCAGTACATCATGCCACCGCACGAAATATTAACGCCTAAATTATAGAATCCTATTCAGAACTAGTCTCTGTAGCAGAATATGAAGACACAAGGAACCAGAGATGGGGTCACAGGTTTTCTCGACCCTGGTGGGGATTGTGATCGCTCCTTTGAAGAATAGATGGCTGACACTCCGAACGAACCGAGTTGAGCAAAATTTGCAGAATTATGTTGGAGGAGATGACATCTCGCCAGATCTCATCTCCGTCTTTTTTGACGTCGCTACCTTCAGCACATGAGATATATGCTCTCTGCGATGAACTGCTTCATTCAGCAACAGCCATGAATTTTTCAGTCTTTGGAAAACGTCCTGGAATTCTTGAAGCAACGTTAGTCGACAGAAGTCTAAGAAAAACGACTGCTTCATCGAATAATTCGGAATTGTAGATTGGACGCGATCATTACCTTTTCCTAAAGGGCATTGATTCAATTATTCTGAGTGAAAGGACTCAAAATAAATAAATATTCAAAAGTTTGATATAAATTTGCTCATAAATTTATTTTTTTTAGTTTATCTCATTAATGTAGTGCTTTTGTTGTCAAAGGTGACGGCAAGCGAGGAAATGTTCAGTTGCAGGTCCTTTGAGGTAATTGTCATACACTAATGTAGTCTCTTGTTTCCAAGTGTCACAGTCCAGCCCGCAATGTAATGCCCAGATACGGGAGGTCAATTAATGTACGTCACGAGCCAGGGCAGACAACTGTGATAACAAACAGGACAGACAACTGTGATTACAAACCGTTATGAAAGTCTAAGTAAAAACGTGCCTCTGAAAATTAAAGTTTTTGTCAAAATAGAATTTGTTTGTTAAAAGGTACCTTGTATCTTTACAATACAGGCAGTAAATACTGTTGTGACCTCCCATGGTATTTCTTTCCAATCTTTGAGGTGTCTCTTGTTGCCCAGCAACTGATTTTTCTTCCCTACCTTGCAGTAACTTGCTTAATCCAATTGCCGTCTAGCATAAAATCTTTATTGACGGAATGTGGACTACTGGCTGTAGTATCGCTCTTTCCCTTCCTCCCCCTCCCCATTCTTTTAAAATCTTTTAAGTTATTCTCTTGCAGTGACAAAAGAAGCAAGATATCTTTTCCTTCCTTCTGTATACAAAAATACAGGTTTTCCAGGAGACTAAATTCCCCCAAGAAACTAGTAGTCTCTGGTTTACGAAATTCCCACAACAGGCTGCTCTTTGTGATGATAAATAATGAAAAGCTGTTATTCATTTGAATAATATATTCCGTAGTTGATTTACATAACAGAAATCCATCGTTTAGCAAAGTTTGCTTCCAACATTTCTGTGTTGTGAATGCAAATATATTCACATCCCTGTTATTTCAGATGTGGAAGATGATGTGTTCATGGATAGTATCGCTTGTTTAATGGCCCAGAGCGCCTGGTGTGGCGTTGTGGCTGATCAAAAATACATCACTATCGATTGTGACTAAGAATGAATCATAACTTAAGAAAGGGCGATGTAAGAGTAGATGGGAAAGGTCAAAGTTCACGCAATTCTCCGATGTTATTTGGTTCAGTAATCTTTTCTTTCATGTCAAATATTCTCAGCTTTTGCATTTGAATGCTGGATGCAGTTGAAGCTGGTATCCTATTAGTTATAAACATCACATGCTTCATATCAATTAGCCGTCTTTTTTATTTAACGATCATTTTTGAAAATACAATTGGGACATGTTACTTGATAATGATTTACTAAATAAACCCTAACCATATCACTCAATTTTTTAACGATAAATGATTTGAACTTAGGTTAGGGGGATGATGAAGTCCTTAAATTTCTCAACGTATAAACAAAAACAAGTCTGCCCCAACTCGTCAGACTGGCTGACTGAAAACTTCATCAGCTGAAGATCGCATGTGCATTATAGCAACACTGCTAGATAAGTATGAGTTCGAACTGGTCCTGTCATGCCCCTTTTTTTTCGTCGATTAAAGTCGCCGTAGAATTAATTTCTAGAGCATTTCAATATTTTCCATCTTCCTGTGTATCAAGACTTCTTTCTTATTTCCAGTATTAAGTTAATGCCAGTGTAACATTCTCTCTCTCTCTCTCTCTCTCTCTCTCTCTCTCTCTCTCTCTCTCTCTCTCTCTCTCTCTCTCTCTCTCACATAATATTAGCTCAAAACTAGCTAATACCCTGCCCACAATCTTTCAATGATATCAGCTAATTAACTTCATCGCTTTCCAGATTTACTGAAGCCTTTGTCGTTCAATAACACATGATCTAATACTATAACGACCGAGCGGTTATTTGACCGGAATTTCACTTTCCAAAAGTATTTATTTTCCGTAATTTTCCCCTAACAAACGTGATTCTCCATGACTTTTTCTAATTCACCAGGATGTATATATTGAACTAAAAGGAAACTGAAATGAGCTTTTTGCTCTACGAGATATGGCCTTGTTTACCTTCAACGATCGATCAACGACCGTTTTAACCGCCGGTCTATATGGGAAGTTCATTTGGTTACCATGACGTGGCATTCTACACATTTCATGAATCATTATCAAGTGTTAGTTGGTCATTTAGTCGCTGCTGAAGTTAAATGCAGTGAATAATATGTCCTAAAACCGCTCGCTTTTGGACATAGAAATTCTAACATTGGTGACTACAATATCATCCTCTGATTCGGGGGGTGACCTTATATCTGACGACGAGGAAGAAAAATATATATTACGTGCTGAAAGCTCGCCCGGATCTGATGAAGAAGCCATGATGGTAATGATGACGCAATACTAAGTGGGTATAGTTTTGATGAGGATGAAAATGAAGTAGATGGGGGAATGATCCGTGCGGAGCATATAATTTGAAGAGGTGTATGCGACAATAAGCATTTTGATGCACGAGAAATTATCGCTAAAGGACAGCCAGTATAACACTTTTTTCGATTAAAAAAACTTGGGGACCTCCATTTTTCCGGCAAACAATGTAAGAAATCGTTTTAAAGAGATTATGAGATTTCTTGGAGTTGCTGTCAGGTCAACAAGATCCACTCGATTGCAAACTGATGTATTCGCGTTGATTTCTGAAGTTCTGGACAGATTTATCAAAAAACTGTATTGTTTGCTATAGACCACCCGAGAATATAATAGTGGATAAGCAGTTATACGAAATGTAGGTGCCCAATCATACAGTATATTGCCAGCAAGCCATACAAGTTCAATATTGGGTTTTGGTTAGCGGCTGATGTAAAATCAAAATACATGCTCAGTGGATTTCCAAATGTTGGTAAAGACAACAATCGTCTTGCAAACCAACCAATCTCCGAATATGTTGTTCTGAAGTTAATAAACCATAGGTGGGAAAAGGAAATGTGACAACGGATAATTTTTCCACTTCAATAAAACGGGCGGAAAAATTACAAGCTACAAACACGGGTCATGTTGAGAGGGTAATCCTATTCGAGTGGAGATCCGACATACATAGAAAAATTCCCATGACTTGTAGAACAGACTAATGCTGAAAAATAATCGGTACATCCTGACAGTGTATCAGTGTAAGCCAAACGAAAATGTACTCATACTTTGCAGCGTTAATACATGTGTAGACATTGGAAATGATGCTAAGAAAATTAATGGAACTGTGAGTTACTGTACTTCTTCGAAGTACGGAGTTGACTTCGTAGATGAAATGGCTCGGTTGTACAGCAGTAAAGCAGCTACGCGAAGATGGCCAGTCCAAGCATTTTATTATATACTTGGTGTATTATAAAATCAGTTCTTCGTAGAATAGTTACAGGTAAAAAAATCTCCCGTCGTGATTTCCTATATCAGTTAGCCGAAGAACTTAAATATTCAAAAAATAACAACACGGTAAATAGCAGTGGAAGCGATGTTGATGCGATATTGAAGCAGAAGTTTCCATAATTACTAAGAGAGTAAAACAGTGCCAGATAGGATACTGCAGTGGGAATAAGACTTCAGACATTTGCCACCAATGTAAGAGATCTGTGTGCGGTAAATGCACAAGCAAAGTGTTCAGGAAATCCCTTGCCCAAAAACAATGCACTTGAAAAAAATTGACATTACTCCCTAGAGTAGAAAGTAAGAAAATTTAAACTGACAACGCATTATCGCACAGCTATATTTTATAATTTATTTTTCAGTCATTTGTTTTTGATGTAAAAAGGTTTTACGCTATGGTACTCGAATACGGATTATGTTGTACTGAATCTCATTTCAGACGTTGTTATTTCAGTAACATGAAAGGTATAAATATATGTATACCGATAAACCTTCGCTATACTGACAATAACGACTGTCAATAGAAACTGGAAAGCTGTCACTCGACAGTGCCGTCGTTCCAGGGAGGAGAGGCTGCTATTACCTGCTGTTACGAAGTCCAGGCTTAGAAAAAGACTGCTGTTCTAATTAATCTTAATCTTATAATTACTTTTGATACATTTCTTATTTCACTGCAGCAAATATTTCAATGTAGCAGATTATGATACTTCACCCGTCTCAGGCTTGATAGTAATTATGTAAGTTGTTCATGAGATAATTGAGGAATCTTATATTACTGAACCTTATATTGCTGATTATGTCAATAACTTTAATCCATTTCCTTACTATGAATAATTTGTACACCAGTGAATCAGGATGTTTTAATAAGCGAAAAAAGTAGACTTTTACAATGCCGATACTTGTGCGGTCATTTTGGCCGCTCGGTCGTTCTAGGCATATACCGTTGGTGGTCGTTCTGGTGTTAATTCCCGAGTCATGTTCAAGAAAATCAGTCCAAACGAGAAACAGTTGTGTCTGACTCATACTTATCCAACCACTTGCCTCTACTTGGCAGTTTTTGCTCTTCTTGTAGGACTGATTGCACCCCTATATATATACAGTATATAGGCCTATATATATGTGTATATATATAATACATATAATTACATATACGTACACACATATCTATCTATCTATCTATCTATCTATCTATCTATCTATCTATCTATCAATATATACATATACGTATATATATATGTATATATATAATATTTTTTTTGAAAACTCGGCGTTTATTTAATTATATCCTTCATACATTTGCCGAAAAGACTGTAACTTTTTTATTGATGGGATAGAGTAATGCCTAGGTATGTTTTAAGCTTTTAGTCAAACTTCCAGGAAACGCACAAAGAGCGTAAGGTTATTCAGTATTAAATGCAATACAGCTGGGTCATTTTATCAAAAGGAAAATTTAATGGTTCATGAACATGCTTTTCTAATCTAATCACTTGCAAATTTGTCAATAATCTTCTGAAAAGAAACCACTTTTCTACTTTCTCAGGCTATGCTTCATAAGTTTTAGTTCACGATGAGTTAAAATCAATTTTCTTTTAAACGGCAGATTTCTACACAACAAATAAAAGAATTCCTTCTCGTTTGTTGAATTATCAAATCGAAGACAAAGCCTGATTCAGTGGCGATTTCAGACACGTTTACTTAGAGAGAAAAGACACTTACAGATCTGCTCTGACATAGAATAATTATACACAAATAAGGGCTACGATTGAAAAGGTTTATAATTCATCTGGAAATTAATAAAATTTGACCATCAAAGAAGCACACTCTGGTACAATCCAGGATTGTAAATTCCGTGCTCTTCACAAATCTGCACTTATTACTGGAGACTCAACAGATCCTCTTTTTTTCTTCAACCAAATGGTTCTATCACTCTCCGTCCGAGGGGAAAGGTAATTCATTATCCTGATATGTCTGACAATCAATAAAGCAATGAGAAGCTTTTTGTCCCTCCCCGTGAGCTCTTCGTTGGTAGAGTCGGTAGAGCTGCGGACTGGCACTCGCTGGGCCGGAGTTCGATTCCCCAGCCGGCTGATGAAGAGTTAGAGGAATTTATTTCTGGTGATAGAAATTCATTTCTCGCTATAATGTGGTTCAGATTCCACAATAAGCTGTA
>NC_089751.1:29705360-29727860 GCF_040412425.1 Macrobrachium rosenbergii | reverse complement strand
TGTATGTATGTATGTATGTATGTATGTATGTATGTATATATATATATATATATATATATATATATATATATATATATATATATATATATATATATATATATATATATATATATATATATATATATATATATATATATATGCAAAACAAGCAAGGATTGTACATTGGAGTATAAACGATGGTGCAAAGCCTTATAAAGGAAGAAAATACAATGCAGTAACATAAAAGAATGCTTGAATTCGAAATCATATATATAAAACAGCTCTAGTTGTCTTCCTCGTCACGTTCTCCAGTGCTCCGCGTTTCTGAAAGGAAAATGATAGCGATATCCCAAAGTCGTTATAAGTTTAGCCACAAGACAAAGGCCAACTCCTTTCGTACAATTTTCTGATATCATCAGATATCTCGGTGACAAAAAAAAAAAATCCTTGGCGATGGTAGTAAACATGTTTTACTCAGGTTTTGGGGATTTAAAGTTTTAAAAAGGTTGCACAAATTCTTTCCTATATCCTAAAGGAGAATAAACCATTTTGATGAATGGTTTAAAAAAAAAAAACTTAAACAGTAATTATTTAAAAATGGCAATCCTGTTTGCGGGCCTAATTACCATATGGAGGACATCACCGTTGTCTGCGAATGGGTGAATCTAGTAGGATGATGTAATTTTTCCTTTAAGTATTGTTGAAGTGTCTAGAAAGTTTTGATGATTTCGAAAGCTTCATACACGGCAAGCACAGATTTGTAAATGAACAGTAGAACGTGGAGGGAGGATTTACATTATATATATATATATATATATATATATATATATATATATATATATATATATATATATATATATAAATAATATACACATATATATATTGATTATGCACTTCTAGCAATTTCATGATGCCTGTCTGGCGATCTAACTGGATCATGGGATTTAGAATGCTTTTCAGGATAACACCACTGTTCAACCCGGGGGTTTTGGTATTGGTTTGCTTGATGTTGGAAGATTCAGAATCATTCTTTCCGAAGGGAAAAGTTCAGTTGCAAAACTAAATGGCCCCACTTTGGTTTATGATGTATCTCATACCTCTCGTATTTACAACAGTCCGGAAGTTTTCGGATCAGATTCTTGCTTCGTGCTTGGGTTCTGAGAGCTTTTGTGATAGCGCAGCTGGTCTTCCCGATGTGAATTTCATGACAAGTTATATTTTGTAAATTACTGAGTCTCTTCTTGCTTTTTTTTTAAATATTAAGTAATTGGCAAAATACTGACTGGATTTGTATATGTAAAAATGAACGAGTTATTAATTTTGTCATGTTTCTTTTTGTTGTTTTCAACACATAGGAGATTAATTCTTATTTCAATGTCAAAACCCCAGAGCAACTGAGTTAAATGTCTATGAAGAGGTCTCAGTTTTTTTTTTCTAGCTCCAGGAAAAACCTGATCATTACAGAAACGTCATGATATATTAGTGTTGCTTGTTCGCTTAAATCCTTTACAACTGTCAGTTGCCATCATAAATGCTAGTTTCATTGCCTCCAACATATTTGTAAAATGAGAATTGGATGAAGAGTCACACTGACTGTAATCGCGTTCTTAAAGTTCCGAAGATGTGTCACATATCTTTGATAATCTTTCCAGGTTGCCCACTTAGGGATTGCATCATTACATTAAACTTCCCGTATTGCTGATACAGCTAACGTTTTCCAGGCGCAATTTTACAGCGTGAAATGATACTCACAGCCTGGATAATCGTTATTCTTTTAAAGTTGTTCTGGATTTATTTGAAGTATAGGAGGTACTTAAAGTTCTTGCGGATCATAAAAAATCAATGTGGACATAGGCTTTGGTAAAACATATTTGGTAAGGAAGAAACGAGACGAAGAGAATGAGTAATGGCCGTACCTCTTGAGAACCTGAATAAAACATTGTTAGTGTCTCAGTATAATGATATGAACGATGGAACAGGTTCCCTGATATGGCTTGGGTCTTGTGTCTTTAAGTTTTTGATGATTTTACCGGGCAAGTTGATAGGTTTGTGTTAATAGGTTTTTAAGAGTTTTGATGTTAGAAAGTTGATATTGTGTTAATAGGTTTATATATATATATAGATAGAAAGTCATATATATATATATATATATATATATATATATATATATATATATATATATATATATATATATATATATATATAAATATATAAGGCAGTGCCACGAAGGAAAGTGAAACAACGGAGTGGTGCTAGGTCTAAGTAAAGGACAGTAAGTCGAAAGGCCTAGCACCACTCCTTTGTTCCACTTTCTGTTCCACTTTCCTTCGTGGCATTGCCTTTATCCATATAATATATTCATTACGTTCCTTATTTTCGTGATTCAGTTATACATGCATATATATATATATATATATATATATATATATATATATATATATATATATATATATATATATATGTGTGTGTGTATAAAACAATGCCTGGTACAAATTACCGTATATTTAGATGTATTAGGCGGAGTTTCAGCCTTAAGAAATTAACCCAAAATCAGGAGTCATCGGCTAAGTGCTATGATCAAAATTGTTCACTATTTTCTTATGGTGCTTACTCTGCGTTTAAGAGCCTAAATTAATTGTAATGTTAATTAGAATAAGTGATATTTTATAAAACTGTCTGATACACTTAAAAATATCAGTACCGTAAATGAGGTGATTGCACACACCTATGATGTTCTCTCTCTCTCTCTCTCTCTCTCTCTCTCTCTCTCTCTCTCTCTCTCTCTCTCTCTCTCCCCTACCACAGTTTACTCACTCTGTAGCTTTAAGCCTATTAAAAAATTTTATAACATCAGTTGTAATAAAGTGAAGTATTTAGAACAATTGCAAAATATGTACTCCTGTTTCAGGTTTCTGTAAAAGAAAACTATTGAGATGGCTGTTTGTCTGTCCGTCCGCACTGTTTCTGTCCGTCCTCAGATCTTAAAAATTGCTGAGGCTAGAGGGCTGCAAATTGATGTGTTGATCATCCACCCTCCAATCATCAAACATTTCAAATTGCAACCTTCTAGCCCCAGAAGTTTTTATTTTGTTTGAGGTTAAAGTTAGCCATGAGAAAATTTAAGTATACCTTAGTTTTACCAGACCACTGAGCTGTTTAACAGCTCTCCTAGGGCTGGCCCGAAGGATTAGACTTATCTTACGTGGCTAAGAAACAATTGGTTACTTAGCAAAGGGACCTACAGCTTATTGTGGAATCCGAACCACATTATAGCGAGAAATGAATTTCTATCACCAGAAATAGATCCTCCAACTCTTCATCAGCCGGCCGGGGAATCGAACTAAAACCGTGTGTTTGGCAAGGCTATAGATGCCAACAACACAGGCCACCACCGGGCCGTGGCTGAAGTTAATGGGCCGCGGCTGAGAGTTTCAGCATTTTACGCCGTACAGAAAACTCGATTGCGCAGAAGAAACTCCGGGGCATATTTTACTTGTTTTTATTTGTATGCACAAGTCATTCGAGGGGAGATGTCAATGACGTCAGATATTATTTAAGGAAAATGATTGTAGCTCACAACGCACGATAAAACTCTTGACCAAATGCAATAAAAAAAAAAACTATTGAGTGCTACGGTAAAATCAGGACAGTGTTCTTCAGTTACTGAAAGAGTATTTAATTCAAAGTATGTAAAGCAATAACGTCTTGTACTTTAATCCATGTGGTATTTGTAAAATGAAAAACAAACCTAAATTATTTTCGTCACCGTTTCATATTTATAATTTAAAAAAAGGAGGATTTGGGTAAGACAAGAAAGAACAAACAGAAATAACGTAAAAATCTATAATAGTGGCGGGGCCATTTGTGTCACATCAATGATGCAGTAAACCTGATACATTCAATTTTAATGACACTCAATAAATGTATTTGGCATTTTTCGCTCAGTCGGTTTCGTTTATCATTTATGAGAGTTCATGAACTTTATGAACTAATATAAGCTCAAAATTGGTGAAACAAAAGTTCCGTATTGCGACCTGTATGGAAGCAGTAATATATTCATGCCTTCGTATCAATAACATTTTCCAAAGCAGCGTGAACTCTGCAATATCCCCTGGGATGCAGAATGATGGGGTATACAACTTTTTCGTTTATATTCATTTAATTACCATTTTGTGTTCAGTCTAATTTGACATTTTTTAAAAATATACGTAAGTGTAAATTTTAAAATGAATGAAAAATCTTCACGAAAATGGAATAGCAAATGACTTTGTATGTAGTGGTATAAATGGAATTAGGCTGTTTTTACCCGGATAACTTCTCATGTAGCTGTTGGTAAGACTTAACATAAATCAAATCAACGTAATTATTGTCTTCAGGCAGTAAATACATTCAAAGTTGATGTAAAAAAGGTTTTCGTAGGACATGAAGATATAGTACTGAATAAATATTTTGCCCGTACCACAAATGATAATCTTTTGCTACAGAGAACGCCGGTTAACTATGAAGTCTCATGTGACTCAAATTGGTCCGTGGAAAGTATTGCAGAGAATATTTTAAAGAAGACTAGACACTAATTACAATTCCCCAAATCCTTTCTGATTGGAAAGACCTTAGGAGCCACTTGTGTAATTGATATCAAATGTATATATGCGTGTACAAATGTAGCAGACTGTTTCTGCTGTTAATTACACGCATTATTGTAAAAGGAAGTTTTGTTGTACCCTCTATTTCAGTTTAGAAATCGATACATCCTTTTTATTCTTTGTCGAAGCGACTCTGAAATCTTCGTGAAAGCCGAAAAAATAAGATAAAGAGTAATACATGAGATTTCAATCTTCCCCTTGAAGTTGCGAGACCCGAGGCATTTACAATAATCCTTCCTCATACACATCGAGACACCCAATCTTCTTACTGGAATCCTCACTTCGTTGAAACAGACGAAACCTTTCAAAAGAAATTCGCAGCTTGGAAATGACAGTCCCGTCTGGAAAGTGGCATTATTTGAATCTGTGTTCTTGCCTAAATGCAACGAAAGTGTTTGCATTTCTGCGGTCCGTGTTAAAGGAAGCAAGTGCTATACTCTCTTTTAATCTTTGGGATGTAAATCCTCATTCCTTCAGAGAGAAAAAGGGGTAAAGAAAGATAAATTGCTCATACAAAAACATGCCTATGCATGCATGTATGTATGTATGAATATATATATATATATATATATATATATATATATATATATATATATATATATATATGTACTGTATATATATATTATATATATACATATATATATACATATATATCTATATATATATATATCTATATATATATATATATATATATATATATAAAATATATATATATATATATATATATATATATATATATATATATATATATATATATATATATATATATATACAGTATATATATATATATATATATATATATATATATATATATATATATATATATATATATAAATATATATATATATATATATATATATATATATATATATATATATATATATATATATATATATATACATATAGAATGTGCGTGATTGTGAGTGCGTGTACGTTCATAAATGGAGCAGATACCCTGACAGTTTGTGATTAAGGGTAATTAGGAAAATATGGCTGCAAGGTGAGGGAAGAACGTGGGGAGGGGGGGGGTGTTAAATATCTCGCAAAAACGTGAAGAGGAGAAGTAGACTGGCTAAGTAAATGAGTAAAAAATAGAGTAGAAGAGACGCTTGCCATTATGAACTTTAATACTATTCAGTTTGCCAGGAGTTTTCGCTTGGCTGCTACTAAAATGTGGAATAGTTTGCCTAGTGCAGTTGTGGAATCCTCAGATCTCCAAATATCTAAGAGAGAAGCAAATTCGTTCCATCTCTGCTGACGTATCCTGAATTTCAGGTTTATCTGTGTGTTTTTTTTTATTCCCTCATACTGAATTATTGGTTACGTTTTCCTCTAACTTGTCTCTCTCTGCAGGCTGATTCCCCTTTTGAACTTCCTTGGAATTATAAGTTAAGTATACCTTAGTTTAACCAGACCACTGAGCTGATTAACAGCTCTCCTAGGGCTGGCCCGAAGGATTAGACCTATTTTACGTGGCTAAGAACCACCTGGTTACCTAGCAACGGGACCTACAGCTTATTGTGGAATCCGAACCACATTATAGCGAGAAATTAATTTCTGTCACCAGAAATAAATTCCTCTAACTCTTCATTAGCCGGCCGGAGAATCGAACTCGGGCCTAGCGAGTGCTAGGCCACAACTCTACCGACTCTCCCAACGAAGAGCTTTCTTGGAATTATAGTCTTCTGATTCTCTCCAAAAGGGTTTTCAGCTGAATATTTAAAGAAAGGAAAAAGAGAGAGAAAAAACAAGAACTTGTCAGCTTTATGAAACCAGAGATAATGATCAGCAAATTAAGCTAGCAGAGCTTTAAGCCCAACTCTGTCAAGATTCCCAGAGATATTGAGGGTAGTAAAATATGATTCTCTGAAGTAGAGCGGAGTAATGAGTGTAGGATAAAATAAAATATTAACCAAGTAATTAAGCTTGATATTTAAAAGATTTAGAAAGGATCTGAGGGAAACTTTTGCACTTTTCGATGCCGGATTAATGTCATGAATCTGTGTCTAAAAATGTGCCAAACAGCATTATTTATTGATATGAAACAGCCAATTTGTTCATCTCTAAAGACTTGTTAAACAATTATAATAAAACTTCTTATTTTATAATCTTCGTTCATTCACAATATACAATCAGTGTCTTAAAAAAAAAAGTGCTAATATTTCTTGGGGGTCATTATCTTTATGATATTTACAGTGTTTTGTTTATGTTTTTAAGGTATCCCCAACGAGCTTGTGCTAAACACTCCGTAACAAAGTCACATGGAAAAAGTGGACACATTTTACAAGGTTAAAACCCTGGAAAAAGGGTCACTATAATTAAAGGAAAAAAGATTAATGTGATTTTTTTGTGACTTTTTTCTGTGACTTTTTTTTCCACGACTTTCTACCTGTGACTTTTTTTTACCTGGATTTGTTATAACATCCGTGCACCATGACCTTCTACAATACCCCATTTCTTCAGTTACACTGACATCACCGACTGGACCCACCCATAAAATTCACTGGAATTCTTGAATTCACTGAATTATGCATTCAGGCGTGACATAGAATTCCGATAGAGCATTGATTAAGCTTATTTATTCAAGAGAGCTCGCTCGCTCTTGCCTTTATATGCTGATAGTTGGGAGAGGTTCCTGGTTAGGACTTTGGTGGTGAAGATAATTCAGATGGCGTTCACCTTATGTCTTTTTATTCAGGATAGTTGCATTATCAGTGTTTCAGAGTTCCATGATTATCCGCCAACGCAACTTTGTTAAGGAATGCGTGTAATCATTAAACTACCCATGATAGGTTTATGATCTTTTATTAAGTTGGGATCTTTCCTAGATAGTGACCCCCCAACAAAGTTCGGGGGTCGTTTTCTAGTCTTTTACAGTCTTTTATTTGCGTTTTTACTGTAATCCCCAAACGGGTTTGTACTAAACACGCTGCAAAGGTGGATACATACCGGGTTAAAACCCTGGGGGTCTCTACCTAGGAAAGATACTAAAGTTGCTGCGTTACTTCGACTTACATTTTATTTATTTGAATCCAAAGACCTTTTGCGATTGTAAGAAAACAGGAATTTTAAAAAGATATGTCTGTTTATTGCGTCGTGCGTCAGTTTCTTTGATATTCAAAGAATAAAATTAGAGTATTTCGAAAGTGAAAACATAATTTTAGTATAAATGCTCAGAAATAAGTGAGTTAATGTTTATATATTCAAAAGCCCTCTTCCTCCTTCCCCGCCTCGTCCTGTCGTTTGTCGACTGTCTTCTTATTACGAAAATCGAAGAAAGTATATTTTAACAATTCTGATGCAAAGTTAAAATGGAGATGATTATAATATCCATAGTGGGGATGGGGTTCACTACCTCATATCGAATAGTGACATATAAAAAACTTACAAATTCAGGAGTCTAGAATGAGCGGCAACTGCCTATAAAGTGGCCCAAGGAGAGAACAGGGCGACTGAGGAAGACACTGGGTAGTTTACTTATAACTACCCGGGCCAGTGAGGCCTTTATTAATTCATTTTCATTTGGAAGTATCCATAAATTTCCCTGACTTTTGAAATCGCGTACAGTAACTTTGATAATGTTTTTGGTTGCTTGCAATCATTGCTTCGTTTGGAAACATAGTGGTTATTGTTCGCGCTGAGTGATTTGTTACATAAAACAAGACTGGAAGGTCATGCCAGTGCAAAGAAAAAAGAATCAAGACACTCTTAGAACTAAGCGTACCCAATCAAAAACAGATATTTGAGGCGCATAAAACTTGAAATTACCAGCATCACTAATACCGCACGTAAGACTGTCCACAGTTGATCAATGAAGGAAATGGGATTCTGGTTCTGGGTATTGTGACATCGTGACATTGCGTAAATACTGATTCTATGCAACATAGCTTTTTTATTGATTGCAAGATCATTTTTCTCACAGTTCTCCTTATTTCCAATCTTTAAAACAAAGACACTGAATGCTTCTGTGACCTCAAGTGACGTGTCCTAGAGAGAACGAGAATTATTGCCAACGACATACTGATTATCATGCAATGAATTGGATATTCCCAGAAGGTTTCTGCATAATGGCACAGCATTATTGACGCAAAATGCTCAAGCTACTTCTCTCTCTCTCTCTCTCTCTCTCTCTCTCTCTCTCTCTCTCTCTCTCTCTCTCTCTCTCTCTCTCTCTCTCTTCGAAAGGCCTGATTTACATAGAAATACTTTTTTCATTCAAATGTTAATAACAACATTCATATTGTTTCCTTCTCTCGACGAAAACACTAAAGGTTTTCCATAAGACTTACGACAATAGAAAAACAAGTAAAAAATGCGCCGAAGTTTCTTCGGTGCAGTCGAGTTTTCTGTACAGCGTACAATCAAAGCCACCGAAAATAGATCTATCTTTTGGTGGTCTCGGTATAATACTGTATGAGCCGCGGTCCATGAAACTTCAACCACGGCCCGGTGTTGGCTTTTCCTATATCGTTGCCAGAAGCACTATTATGGCTAACTTTAACCTTTGATAAAATAAAACTTTAGAGGCTACAGGGCTGCAATTTGGTATGTAAGATGATTGGAGGGTGGATGATCAACATACCAATTTGCAGCCCTCTAGCCGCAGTAGTTTTTAAAATCTGAGTCTGAAAGCGGACAGAAAAGATGCGGACAAAAAAGTGCGGACAGATAGACAAAACCGGCACAATAGTTTTCTTTTACAGAAAATAAAAAAAGAGCAAAAACTTCTTTACTGGAATCCCACAGTTCCCTCGCGTTATGATAATGAAAAACGAAAATTAGGTATTCGTATGAATGATTGATATTGTTGTTGATTTGCAAAATATAATTAATTCTTAATAGACAGTTTAGATGTGGATGCAAGTTAACAAGAATTTATTAATTTTTCTCTTACTTCTTGCAATGTATTTTATAAACATACAGTCTCAGTGTGGCTTCGAGGCTAGATAGATTGAGAATGAAAATGAATCATGACGTAAGAAGTCAGCGATGCAAAAATATCACTTGGAGTTAGAGTTGCTAAAATCCTTGACAACAATATGGCAAAAGTGTCCTCTCTGCCATGTCTGACATCAAGGATATTATCTTTTAAAATAATATCATTATATCGGAGCCTTCATTATATATGCATCATATGCTTATCATTTGTAATCTTTATGTAGTCTTCTTCAAGTGAAACGTTGTCAAAGATTAAAGAAAATACGAGTTATTCTGCATGTATAACTTGAGGAGAAAACAGTACGTACCACTGCAAGTTTTCTGTGCCCCAGTATTGTAAGATGTAAAAAAGAAAGAGAGAAAAATTAATAATGCATAATAATGCACAGCAAAAACAACGTCCCTCCACCGTCTGGCAAGGGCACTAAGAACTGCTACCACCGACGGGTAGCTCATATATTATGCCACCACAGTGAAAAAAATAATGATTGAATCGTGATATACTCCTTGCTACTGACGTCTCAATCAGTTACGCTCGGCTTAGGATTCCTGATGTGCTTCAGTCATTCTTTTAGCCTCTATATATCAATATATCACATGATGATTTAGTAAATTATCTCTCTCTCTCTCTCTCTCTCTCTCTCTCTCTCTCTCTCTCTCTCTCTCTCTCTCTCTCTCTCTCATTTTACTGTTAACTGATAATGGCCTGAAAACCATCTTCGTCTGGTACTAAATAGCACTTGATAAATTCCGTTTAACTCCTCTCACGTTTACTGCATTTTATCTCTCTCTCTCTCTCTCTCTCTCTCTCTCTCTCTCTCTCTCTCTCTCTCTCTCTCTCTAATTGCCATGGGCACAGTTTACATTTTACATTGCTTTATTATTGAGAATGTAACTTCACATTTCTCTCATTTCTGACAATGAAGAAAGTAAATCTTAATGCTAGCGTCACTTGTTTACTGGCGTTAAGTGTCTGATGGAAGTTCGTGACGGCTCAAAAAACAACACGACGGATTGAGATTAAGAATGAATCATGATATCAGAAATGAGCGATATAATAAAAGAACAGGGGAGAAAGGTCAAAGGCGACGACAATATTTTACTACATGATAAACGGACTTCTTTTGCATATTGTACTTTATGTTCGTTTTCATGTAAATTTGATAGGCAAATTTTTCATATAAACATACTTATTGCAGTTTAGCATAAATAGTTCTCATCTTTTGAGAGAATTATCAAAGAACGCATTTTAACATTACCAAATAAATAAGACTTGAATGCAAACTAAGAAATACGACACAGTACATGGCTGATAATACTACGAATCTATTCATTACTTCTCAAGATATAACAAAACAAAATATGCTGCCACGAAGTCTTAATACTTAGCATATCTTCTACCCACATGTGTGCCAAGGTCATTGGAAGCTGAATTGACCGTGGATGGCAGTACGTTATGCCACCCATGAAACAATAATGCGTGAATTATGATACGATATGCTTCTTTGCGCTACGTCTCCAGTGATGAGGCTTCCCTTCGAATTCCTGGTGCGCCTCGATAAATCTCTTGAAATACGTCGTAAGATTTAAATGGAGATTTAGGTATTTAGAAATACGATTTCCTCTATATTTTTTTCTTAAGCGTTACCTTAATATCTATTTAATTTCTCTCTTGTTCTTTCATTTCTGTTTCTAACGAAAATTAGAATAATATTTTTCTGTAACCTTTTTTCTCACTCTCTTCAGAGGGCCTGTTTGATTAAACGTACTGTAAACATCCGAATGACAACACTAAAAGAAAACGCACCCATCAAAATACCTACAACAGAGGACTATTACCAGTAACGTCTAAATATGTTTTTGAATACCTTCAGCTCTCTCTCTCTCTCTCTCTCTCTCTCTCTCTCTCTCTCTCTCTCTCTCTCTCTCTCTCTCTCTCTTTTATAACTTCTAAATATCTCTTGCTCTTTCCCCCAATGTTTCTCTTTCTCTTTCTCTAAGGTCACTTTAATTTTTAGTAACTCTCTCTCTCTCTCTCTCTCTCTCTCTCTCTCTCTCTCTCTCTCTCTCTCTCTCTTTTATAACTTCTAAATATCTCTTTATCTTTCCCCCAATGCTCCTCTTTCTCTTTCTCTAAGGTCACTTTGATTTTTACTCTCTTTCTCTCTCTCTCTCTCTCTGTCTCTCTCTCTCTCTCTCTCTCATAACTTTTACCTCTTTCTCTTTCCCCCAATGTTTCTCTTTCTCTTTCTCTAAGGTCACTTTGATTTTTAGTAACCCTGCCCCCCCTCTCTCTCTCTCTCTCTCTCTCTCTCTCTCTCTCTCTCTCTCTCTCTCTCTCTCATGTCACTTCAGATATTCTCTCAACGTCTCCCTCTCATTTCATCCCTAAACTTCCCCCTCCCCCCCGCCCAGCCCCCCCTCCTACCTCCATCCACCATCCCTTCCTATCTCGTAACATTTAAGCCGTCCACCCACCTCCTCTTATTCCAACTACCTCCAGCTCCCCTCCCCCCAACCCCGCTCACTCCCTCTCCTCAGCCACTTTGGACCAACAACACTTGTATATTGATTTTAGATTCCGTATTAAGAGCCTGATCCACGTTAGGCAGGAACTTGTGTTTACACGCACACAGCGCAAACAGAGACGCAGGAAGCAGGAGTGATTTGGTATTTCATGGATACACATTCACGTATTATATAGGTCTTTCTGCCAGGCCCAGTGGATGTAATCACACACGGTTCTCTACTTTGATGAAAATGAGTCCGTTCGTTCGTCTGCACAATCTCTTCAATATTATTAAGAGAATAAATTTCAGTTAATAAAGTTGTAAGTAGATGAATATGATGGGATGCACACACACACACACACACATATATATATATATATACATATATATATATAATTTATATATATATATATATATATATATATATATATATATAATATATATATATATATATATATATATATATATATATATATATATATATATATATATATATATATATTAATTTGTTAGCCTGGTTGACAAAGCCACTGTTTATCGTTGTTTCTAAACCAGGAAATGTATTGCCTGGTTTAGAAAAAGGATTACAACGGTTCGAATCCTGCTGGGTACGGAGTGCTTATCCACTGTAATTGCCCTTGGTTGTATATTATGCCAAGGTATAGCCAAAGAGAGAGACTGAATTACAATTATGCTTAATATTTGCGAACTAAAAGTCACGCGTGCGTGAGTGACACACATATATGTGTGTGTGTATGTGTGTGTGTGTGCGCGTGCACAAGCGCGCATCAGCCCGTTGCTTTGCGACTTCGTAAACTTTGCTTGTGATTCATGATAACAAACCGGACTGTTTGCCTGGTGCATATTCATGTCTGCTAAATGTAATAAGCATTTGTCATGGAGAGTTATGCACTTACGAGCAGCACTGAATATAAAAACGCTGTTTTTTTTTATCTGAGATTAATGTTTGTACATCGATTTCTGCACCATTCTTCAATATTATTAAAATAAGTCTTTTCAATAGATGTGGCCGTAGTGGTATTGTTAGTGCCAGCCGTTGCAAAGCAGAAATAAAAGCAGTAACAGTGGTAACAGAGTAATCATTTATTGTAAATCGAAAAAAATATTCTCGATCACCATCGCTGTCAGAACGTTGTGCCCATTCATAATTCAAATTTGTTTCCATTCAGTATTAACCTGCACAAGTATTTTATGCTATTTTGCTGTCCGGCCATGAATATCTGATAGGTTTAAACCTTTCCAGAGTGGACACTAAAATAAGAGGCTTATGTTTCACTTGATCTAAAGTGATACAAATTATGCTTGAATCATATGTTTTAAGCATAATACAGATTATTTACTCCAACTGTTTTGTGTTTCTCCACGTGTCTTGTCTGCAATGATTTGAACACAGATCATTGTAGTTTTCGTCAAGCTCTTGTACGACTGAGTATTTTCAATTATATAAGCACATATATATATAATATATATATATATATATATATATATATATATTTATATATATATATATATATATATATATATATATATATATATATATATATATATATATTATATATATTTATATATATATATGTATGTATGTATTTATGTATTTAACTGATGCTTATGCAGAAGTTTCTCAGACTTCATTTCTGATCATTCGCGACACATCTGTCGTCATTTATATTCTGAGAAGTGACTCAAAATGGCTGGAGGTGACTAGCTAGACGGCGGCCAACCGTCGAGACCTCACTTCTGCTGTGCCCTTCACACTGATAAGATCTAGACTCGCGACGCCTTTCAAATCACTGGATAAGTCTTAGGGTCTTGGCCTGCCTTTCGAAAGTGCTTCGTGAAAACTCACATCCTGAAATGGATTCGAGTCCGTGACCTAATGATCAGCAACAGAATCCGGTGAATTTATTCTGCCCACCTTGGCGAGCACCGCAGACGATCTTTCACGCGAGAACTTAGTAACTTATTGTCTCACATAAGATTCGGTTCCATTTCACAGCAATGAAAATTTCTAGGGTTCTAGAATAGCTTTCTCGGGTATGTTCACCGATATCAAAGTTGGACTTTGAGTCAGTGGCAGATCTTTAATGTCAAAAGAAAGAGGGAAAACAGTGGGAAATCTGATTATCTTACGTGCATGCTACGCCTTTTCGCAAAGCTCTCATGAAAATTTAGCTAAAATAAGAGTATTTCTGCTCGAATCCATTTCTTTTTATCTGGTTTGCATAGAGACACTACTGACCATTTATTGTAACAAACAGACAGACAGACGCACAAACCATGATAAAAAAACCCTCCTTGCATCTGTATTGAAGGCTATTCCGAGTAAGGATAGGACTAATTATTATGATGTTACATTTTTATTTCAACTGATTATTTAGATAGTGACGTCACTGTATATTCTTTGAGTAATTATCTTTGAACAAGTTCCTCGGTGACGTAAATTGTTATAGAGTGAAATTATTACACTGTATTATGTCGAAAATTACAATTCAAGTGTTTCCCATTGTACAGCCATGACAATTGATAACATAGTTTATTCGAAGTACAAGTTGCCTTTCTTCTTTGTAAGATTAGTGAAAAACGCCTCCATGGGGACTCTTAGTTTATATACACGATGCGGTTCACTTCAAGTTTCCTCTCTCCGTCTCTCGGAGTCTCGAAAGCCATTCGGGATCAGCAAGTTTGCATGCGACGGTGCGTTCGCGTCTTTGCAAGCAATTATCCGCACGCTTTATCATGCGAAGCTGCCACGGGGCTCCCTTAAAGTGACTCCCTCGCCAGACCAATATTAGCATCATGGCTTCCTTGCCGCTTGTACCATCAATTTGCATGTTTATTATATTTCCTACTTAAGCTGCCGCTTGTGCACGCACGCATAAACAAACGGGGAATTCCTGGCCTCCGCAACGCCAAGCGTGAGGGGGATCCTTTCTCTCTCTCTCTCTCTCTCTCTCTCTCTCTCTCTCTCTCTCTCTCTCTCTCGGTACGCACCTTGCAGTCTCGGCCGTCTCATGAAAGGAAGGATCGCATGCTATATTTGATTATCATTTCCGTCTCCGCGGGAGTCTCTGCAGGGATGAACATTGCCCATTATTGTTCTTTTCGTTTGTTTTTAAGCTAATGGTTTCATTTTTGGATACTTTACTCTACCCGACCATTACAGATTACGCAGGCGATCCTAAACCCACTCAAGTTCCTTCAGTTATTTGATCATGTGCTTTTCAGCCTAAGAGTAATGATTCGAATAATTATCTTTTCATCTTTATGCAGTTAATTTACATTAAAAATTTTTTAATAAAAAACTAATTTTATATATATATTTACATATATATATATATAATATATGGAAATAACTTAAATGGATTTTATGTATCACTAGTCTGGTTTACCTGAACAGGGTTCGAGTCCGCACCTTTTAAGTTTAGAAATAGGGTAAATATAGCTCGCCAATACCTCCTACCTCCAGCCCCAAAAAGCGTAAGTTTGAATACCGGTTTGACTAGAATGATTTATCTCTAAAGATTTCTTTTTGCCTGTAATTCATCTATTAGCCTACTCCATGTTGAAGTGACTTTGATGTTATTGAGTCTTTCGTGGCTTGACTTTTGAAAGTAAACAAAAGATTCTAAATAGCGTTTTTATATATATATATATATATATATATATATATATATATATATATATTATATATATATATACATATATATATATATATAATATATATATATATATATAATATATATATATATATATATATATATATATATATATATATATATATATATATATATATGTATGTATAATTTAAAGGAAGTAGTTGGCAGTTTCCTTGAACGAATATCCAAATCGGGGGAGGAGAAGACATATCCCAGAAGTCTTTAGGACGTCCTATTAAAAACATATGGCACGACGTTTCAAGACTAGCGTCTCATTCTCAAGCTAAAAAGTAACTAACACAAAATTAATACTAGTGTTAATTGATTAAAACATAGTTATGAAAGTTACAAAAATCTACTTTAGGTTAGAAGAAAGGAAACAAACCATCAGAAAGAGAGAGGGAACTGAGTGACTATATGGGAGCACAAGCAGACCAGCAGAACTCACGAGAGGTTCCAAGGTGCCGAAGAAGACTGGCCGTTTAGTGGGGAACTACCTGTTTTATAACTAATAACTCTAAAGTTGTCAACATCTGGTGGTTCGGCGCCCTGCCCAGAGTGTTAAAACCTTTGTAATGGATATTATGTTTGCATTTTTTTTGCATGGTCTCTGATATTAGAGAACTCAGGATTATTTAACTTGACACCAGTTCGATAACTGACGCCCCTATGACTATCGATTCGCACCTTTAACAACCCCAGTGTCGATCACACGTTAGGTCCCCAGACTACATTTAGGGCAATCGAATTTATATACGACACCCGAGGTCTTAAAGGGACTTTGACTGTCTGTAATTTGAAAAGACTTCTGATTGTAACTGGATAAATGGGAAAGATATTTAGTTTAATAATGGCAGGGGCATAATTAGATATAAAACCTAGTAATTTTTTGTAAAAGTACTCATTATGAATCAAAGGAAGGCTAACATAGAAGGGCAGTTTAGGTACTGCAGGTATATTTATCTTAGGAATAAAAACTTTGCTAAGAAATTTAAAACATGCCTGTGAAGCAAAGAGGCAGGAAAGCAATTATCACTAAAATACTTTTATAAAAATTCCATTTCGAGGTGAAACGAGTTCCGACAGGAGGTTATTGAAAATGCTCGATGCAAAAGAGTAGAAACTGAATTTACTTTAAAGCTAAAAAAAAACAATGACTATAAAAATTAGTACCAAGATCTGTAAGGGGCTTTTTCTGAAAACGGATGTGCTAAAACCAAGCTGTTGTCGAGAAATTAAAATACCTAGAAAAAATAATTGGTTATCTTGCTCGTATTCTATAGTGAATTTAATATTTGGGTGAGCCTGATAGATAAAGTCCAAAAACCTTTCAGCATCAAATTTTGTTTTAAAAAGGGCGAAGGTATCGTCAACGCACCTTCTCCAAAATGAAGGATGGTAACTTAGAGGACAGGTCTCCAACAAGCGCTCCTCCAGGGAGGACATGAATATGGGTCAATTTGTACGTAGAACAAGTCATTAAAAATGAAGGCAGTGTCCTGCACTGACAACTGTAACAACTTTTTAAAATGACCCTGATTAAAACCACCAAAAGCAGAGTTAGGAAGAGGAAATCATTTATCTAAAATAATCTGGATAATTTCCTCCACAGGCACGCTGGTAAGAAGTGGCTCTATATCAAAACTAACCGTACCTTAAATGGGTCGGAATCTTGGCAAAAGGTCTTTTCTTTAAAATGTGTGTGTGTGTGGATGTATGCGTGTGTGTGTGTGTGTGTGTGTGTGGATGTATGCGTGTGTATGTGTGCGTGTTTCCATGGTTTTACTTTTGAAAAGTTTCTGTTTTTCGTAGTCACTGTAATTGTGTTTAAGATGAATAATGTTCTGTTGTGTAAATATGAACAGATTCATTTTTCTTTGTAGATGAATATCTGTCTAACTGTCTATCTATCTATCTATATATATATATATATATATATATATATATATATATATATATATATATATATATATATATATATATATATATATATATATATATATATATTCTCATTTCTATGCATTTGATTGTACGAATGTGATTTCCGCATCAGGTTTTCTGGTACGTGTAAGTATTATTTTTGTTTTAATTTATCTGTAGTCATTTATTTATGAAGAAAAATTGGTCTATTTATGGGTAAGAGGAGGCATGATTTTATTTTGGGTTGGGTTGGGTTTAATTTTAGCGTATTAATGAAATTTGGTATTGCACGTTTACGTACTTATAGTATTTATCCTGAATTAATTATTTATTCATGCGTGCATCTATCATCCGTCATCATTATTTCACATTGGTCACTACCGTCTGTTTTTGTTTATATATGCCCAAAATTATGCCTTTCTTAGCAGAAAATAGGATGACAATTTATTTTTTTACAGAAAACCAGTATTTGTACACAGACGCCCAAGACTTGAAAGAGTTTGATTTCACAGCAGTCAGGCAATATTTTAGTCTGCGGTTCCACTAATCCCTCCTGACACGCAATATATTAGGGTGGCCAGTAATACAGGTGTGTTGTTAAACCCCCTGCCGTAATAGGATCTCTTTACTGGCGGCCGGTATGGGCATTTTACACCTTTATGGGACCACACACGGCGACTTGTTTGCCTGCCCTAACAAACCCAATACACCTGTGCAAACTACAAAGGAATAACGAGATATTGTCGGGAGTGATGTGAGGTTTGGGTACCTGAGAAACTGACTGAGAATGGGTATCCAAAAGTAACCAGCGTTGGCTCTAAACCAAAACACAAAGTAGGGTATTTAGAAACGACAACTTGCTCTGTTATGAAGACGTCAGAGGCAATTTACCTATGTTAGGTTATAGTGAACTCCTCGTTGTAGGTGGAAAGATTTGGAACTTATTTTTTCAGTTAATTGCACATCAATGAACGGAGTTCGTATTTAAAGCAATGTTGCTTGATATCTGGTATAAAAAGAAAACACACACCTTTATATATATAATGTGTATATTACACACACACACACACATATACATGTTTTTATATATATATATATATATATATATATATATATATATATATATATATATATATATATATATATATATATATATATATATATATATATATATATATATATATATATATATATATATATATATGTTCCTATTTTACTGTAACTGAAGCTTAAATCATCATTTATGATGTTCCTACTAAGCCGAGCTTTATTCAACATGATTCTAAGCACGTAATTAGCCAGCAAGTCCCTGTCATGGGTATCTATAAATAGACAGCTTATCTTCACTCTCATTACTTTGCAATCAAATTATGTATATTGAGAATTACTGGTGATCAATACGTATTGACGATTTAACCTGGGTCAAGGCTATGTCTGATAATATCGCTTTATACTTTGCTTGATGACACAATTTTAATATGTAAACACATCCTCTCTCTCTCTCTCTCTCTCTCTCTCTCTCTCTCTCTCTCTCTCTCTCTCTCTCACTTAATGAAACAATAAGAATTATGCTTAAGAATTATGCTAAAATCGCAACAATCAGGCTTAAACAAGGATTACAGTTAAGTACTCAAAGAATACATGTAGTAGCTACTTAATGAATCCTATACGGGGAAAGCAAAACGTAAAATGTTGTTGAACTGTCAAGGAATCTTGAACTCCATTAATGGCAGTGAATATCCGGATGAGAATCAATGTAATGTATCTGAAATACCGGCCCGGGACTATCTAGTCATTCATATCTTTCTTACCGATCTCACAATTAAGAGATCTGATGTATCGAGTGAGATGCTTCGGCAGGATTTTTGTTGTTGTTTTTTTTTGTTTAGGATTTAAAGCCCTCCCAGACATTACCAGATCCAGCTGCACAGATGGTTCGCAGTACGACGATGGTCGATCTGGAGAAGGAGAAGCGTTTTACCTTGATGCCGCTGTACAAGAACGTCGATCTCTGACAACAGAGACTTCAGTCACTGCTCCACAACACAGGCAGAAAGAACTTCTGGGAATTCGCCGCCGTACTTGCGATTGTCAAGAAAGAGTCTGGAGATGTCACCATTGTCTCTGATAGTATACATCTGCTCTGCAAGCATTTGTGTCATGGTCACCGAAAGTATCATATTGGCTAGTGGGACCAGGAGACTTGTAATTAACTCCGAAAAGCAGAACCGGTGGCAAATTCCTGAGATGTATGCTAGTATTGCACCAGCCCCGGTTTTTTTGCCATGCCCCTGGGTTAGGTTAGGTTAGGTTAAGGTTAGGTTAGGTTAAGGTTAGGTTAGGTTAGTTTAGGTTAGGATGGATTAGGTTAGATAATGTTGGTCCTCTATTAGAATTTGGTGGTGGGAAACATAATGAGATTATTTTCCATAAAATTCTATGGTTAGTTGTCAAGATATGGCGTCCCGCTTTCTTCAGGGAAAGGTCCCGGTACTCGGTTGCATCTCGGGAAAATGCAAACCGGTGTGATGAAGCAGATGAACTCACTAAGCACGGTTGTCCAAAAGAAAAGGTAAATTGCAAAGTCCCTCTATCATTAGGTTTCGCATCTAAGATAAAAAAAAAAAAGCCAGTTACACCGATATACAGTTTAAGTCAGGGATGTCAGCTTGGCAAGTAATTCGGTTGGAAATTATATAGACGTCTGGAACGTGTCGGAAATGAACTACGTAACTAATGACCTATCTGCAAGGAAGCATCGCACCAGCTATAGCAGGCCATGTGTGGGGTACAATTGCCCGTGGGAGGTAACAGATGACAGACATTCTATCATAAGAAAATGTAGGTTATGTAACACACCGGGTGGCCGTAAGTTATGCCATTACGTTAAAGCAAGGACAGCGACAGCCCGTTTCAGGTGAGAAATCGGATAGTCCTCCTTTCCTGTCACTCTCTTCCATTTATTCGATCCTAATTTGCTTATATAGGTAAAGCAAAGGCATCCTAATTTTTCAAATACGTCATAATTTTCCATAACTTTTTTTTTTTTAATTATGTGGTAATCTTTCCGATACAGGCTTGCTAGGGGATGCATCATTTGCCCTCTGATGTAAATATTTTGTGTATAATAATGAGCGCAATAAACGTGTTAAAAAGAATGGCGAAGTGTGACCGCGTGGTGTGAAGAAAAAAAAGGTTACCTACTATTTACTTGCCTTCTCTCTCTCTCTTTCTCTCTCTGGCTTTCAGATTTACACATATAGAGTTTGATAAAAATTTCATCTTTCTTATTCAGTTTAGTACAGTAAATGTGATCAGTTAAACGTTGTTTACTAAATACTACCGAGGATAATATAAAGAGATGCACAGCTCGACTGAGAAATACATATTTCATTAAGGAAATGGAATACCAATTTTTACAAAAATTGAAAAAAAAAATGTTTAACGCAGATACTGTAGTACAATAATCTTGTTTCATTCTCTTAAGCCCTCTGCTGCTATCCTTTACGAATTCACAAAACGATAGAGAATGGACGTGGGCGTGGAAGATATCTGTCATTTCCACATGAATGTCAGATACAGTAGGCATTTTTCGCCATGCCGTTTTGAAGAACCGTCGTTAATCCCCAGAGAATTTAATCCGCGGCGCCATCGCGCCCACGATAGAAATCTTTGGGCCAACATTCGACGGAATGAAGCTGACATTGAATGTCTTCTGCCGCGATACCCCGAAGCTCTCGACATCTCCCTTCGCTTAAAACTGACATTTCCAGGCCCGTTGTAAAAACCTTTCTTTTGTCAACCCGACCCCTTTCTCGAATACCCTCCTTCAGATGGGACACCGATACCCAAACGCAAATGGGGTGGTAATGGCACCTTCAGCGTGGGCACAATAGCCTCGGAGGAGATAATGGGCATTGTGGGTGTTGGAATATGGTTCAAGTATTCCGTCCTATTGACGATGAAGTGGGATAGTCCGAGGAACCCGGTCGAAAGGTTTTAGGTGAATGGCAGCGTCTGGAAGACGATATTCGAATCCTTTTACTTTTTCTTTTTCTCATTTGAAACCATTGTGTGGTATCGTTGCTCGCCGGGTTATTTACGTCCGTGGCGCTGATAAAATAGGTTAAAGTCATTACCTGGACGGCGGTACTTTTATAACAGTTTTGATACTTTTTTTTAAAGAAAAATAAAAAGAATGTGCAATAACATACCAATCAATATAGTCGTTTCAATACCGTTGTTAATTACATTTTTATAGTGATTGGATCCAGTATCACTCTTTTTCATTCCGTTAATGTCGTTATCTAAAAGGAAATATGTTTTACGCGACATTATATTTCAAGCTAATTTTTCTGTGTATGTATCTTTCCCATTGACGGTTACCTTTGTCTTATTCAAGCAATCATGTGAGATATGCGAGGTATGTTAAAAAAATATATCCGAGCTTTTTTCATAAAAAAAATACTCATATTCAGATACAACAATCTTACAGTAATGTCCTTCAAAGTAGTCCCCTTGGGATGCCACACACTTCTCCGAACGGTTGAGATGGCGCGCAGCTGGTCCATCGTATTCTGCATGATGTCCTTCTTGACTGAAATCTGGCCCCTTTTCCTAAAAAAAAGAAAGAAAAAACAAGCTCTAAAGGATTTGCATGCCTTATTGACTCGATAAATTACTTTGGAATGTGTGTAAATGTTTCGTTTCTCTCTCTCTCTCTCTCTCTCTCTCTCTCTCTCTCTCTCTCTCTCTCTCTCGGACGGGTACGTTATCGGGATGGAACTGTCAATTTCCCGCTGCCCAGAGAGAGAGAGAGGAAACATTTACACA
>NC_089751.1:29682860-29700360 GCF_040412425.1 Macrobrachium rosenbergii | reverse complement strand
CTTTATCTTAAAGTTTAATTGAGTTATAATGGGTATTTTTGGTGCTTTCTTTATAGTTTTTTTTTTATTTTCTTTTTGCCAATTATCGTTCTCAAAAAGCGCTCAGTTCATTGTTGAAAAGAATTTGGCATTTATTATAACAAATACATAAAGTGCAACCTTCTTGGTGACCCTCTCTCTCTCTCTCTCTCTCTCTCTCTCTCTCTCTCTCTCTCTCTCTCTCTCTCTGTGCGACTTAACTTTATTGACAAATCAGCTTGTGGACTGTTAATAATGGCAATATTGGTTCAGGAAGTGGGAAGCAGATGTCAAGAGGAGAGAGAGAGAGAGAGAGAGAGAGAGAGAGAGAGAGAGAGAGATAGACGAGAGTGTCCTTGAAAAGTGTTTACTGCACTCCCAAAGGTCCTCCAAAATGTTCAAGAACCTTAAGTCTTCACATGGCGAGGAAGGTCAATAGGGAATACCGGTCATTCCTCCCTCTTTTGAATGAATGTTCCTTGATGTCTCGTCATCAAATTGGCGTTGAGTTATTTGTTTAACTAGATATTCATTCGCTAAAGTTATTGTTAACGTTTCAATGAGGAAATAATAATTTTGCAGTCTTCCTACATTTGCATAACGAAGTACAGTATACCTGTCTGCATATCTTATGCTTTTTTATTGGAATGGAAAAGTTAAGTATACCTTAGTTTTACCAGACCACTGAGCTGATTAACAGCTCTCCTAGGGCTGGCCCGAAGGATTAGACTTATTTTACGTGGCTAAGAACCAATTGGTTACTTAGCAACGGGACCTACAGCTTATAGTGGAATCCGAACCACATTATAGCGAGAAATGAATTTCTATCACCAGAAATAAATTCCTCTAACTCTTCATCAGCCGGTCGGTGGAATTGAACTCCGGCCCATCGAGCGACGGTCTGAAGCTCAACCGACTTATAACATAGTTATTATCAAATACGACGTTATGTAATCCATGCCAAAGAATAAATATATATATATATATATATATATATATCATATATATATATATATATATATATATATATATATATATATATATATATATATATATATATATATATATATATATATATATATATATATATATATATATATATATATATATATATATATATATATATATATATATAGAAAAGATTAAATAAAATATATATAGGAAAAAATTAAATAGAGTATATATAGGAACTCTTTTCCCTGCATCTCTGGAGTTCAGAGAATTAAGGCAAGTAGAATGAACCATAATACAGCGTTATTTCAGTACCCGTTCCTTGAAAGAACGAATTACTTAAACGGAGAAGACTGAAGATGAAAAAAAGTCATTGTCATGTGACATAATCAAAACTCGAGTTAAGGAATTGTTTCTGCGAATTCTTTTAAACGAAAAATTGCTGTTAAGTGCTCGTTACTGAGCGAATTTCTTCATCTTTTTTATATGCTTTATTGCAGACAGGACATGCTGGATGGAGAATGTTAAAAGAAGGGTCAGCAGCAAGTCAAGACATGTTGCTTTTCCATTTCCTAACAGAATGTCTGCCCTACTGTGCATACGCGAACAGCTATTTTACTTTGGTCAACTTTTTTCCACACTCACATATATATATATATATATATATATATATATATGTATATGTGTATATGTATGTATATATATGTATATCTTTATATATATACAGTATATATATACATACATACATACATACATACATACATACATACATACATACATATATATATATATATATATATATATATATATATATATATATATATATATATAGATAGATAGATAGATAGATAGATAGATAGATAGATAGATAGATAGATAGATAAGTTTAAGTTATTCATTCAAGAAATTGGTAATGAAGTAAGACTGTATTATTGCTTATTCTACTTGCCATGACTCTCTGAACTCCAGAGATACAGGGAAAAGAGTTCTTAGATAAATTACACTTAATCTTGTCTATTTATGCAATTCATTACAGACTGACCAGGGAAAGCAGAGCACGAAGCAAGCATCATGAATGTATCTGTTAAAATCATAAATAATCTTCCCCCGAACTTAGCTACTGAACAGGGCGTGCCAGAGTGCAATAGCCTTGTATTTATCGGTGTGCGACATTTTGATACAATAAAAGATCCAGACCAGTATAAAAAATACTAAGGGAACTAACAAAGACAGACAAGAAGTCCATCAGTTTTAATAAACCGACTCACAGCTGGTAGTTGTTAACGTGGAATTTGATCCAAATGTTTGCAGCTAACAGACAAACAAATCTTTTGAGCGGAGGTAAGAAACGACGACGGATCCTCTTGAAATGCAATTTTTTTTCCTCCGGAAATCAAACGCCACTCTGCTCCTGATAAACGACTCTGCGAAGTGGGAACCGGGAAACTGTTTGTATATAAATGAATTACTTACAGAGTTTATGCGTTGCGTCAATCCACGCAGCTGTATTATCGTTTTCCATCACACGCTGTAAAAAAAATAAAAAAGAGGAAGAAGAGGGAACGAAAGAACAGAAAGTTCTCAACAAAAGGAAGTAGTAGTTTTCTATTTGATTATTTATTCTTTTTTTTTTTAAGTTCTCTGAATTCAAGTCCCCCGGTCGGGTGAAACATGAAAGTCAAGCGAAGTGAATCGGACTTTTCTTTTTAGATTCCTGACGATAAATGCCATGCGGGATATCCCATTTGTGTTGTCGTTTGACCTGTAAAAGTGGTTTTCAATGTTAGGTCAATGCGCCAATTTCTTTCGGGAACGACCTTTCGAGGAAGCAGAGTGTCAGGGCATTCTTTTAGTCGACAAAGCGGTCCTTTTTTTTTTTTCCTTGAAATATATCTCTGCATGCACACTCCACTCACTTGCGAGCCTCGTGTTGCTTGTGTTGGCTTTCACGTGTAACGTGGGCATGTATATCTCTAAGATACACTTGTCAACCTTCGTCCTTAATTGAGAAATACTCTCATGTACAAGGTGTAAGTGTATTATACAAATTACACTGTGAACTCTCTCAACGTCTTGTACATACTCTCATTTAAAAGATGCACGGGCACAAACCACGTAATTGAAAGCTATGAATCCTCGCCCTTTACTTGCGCTGACCTTCAAGTATAATACATACATGTATGACATATACATAGGACATAATGTATTATTAATACGCTGGAGAATAGCTGTGCAGCAACATCATGTTCATTTGTTTGTATTTCTGATGTGTAAGTGAGGCGAGCTGTCTAGCACTTTCTGTCATGAAAGCACGAATGAATCCTTAGACGAGCTCTGTATTACAGGAATATAGCAGTGCTGTTCGTGTTTTATTTATTCATGTTCATTGTTGAATTAGTCCCAGTATTATTGATTGTGGAACTGGTCGTAATTTATTAGCCAAGTAAGATAGTTTTAGACTTTTTTATTTTGGTGAAATGAAATGGTACCGTTTAGATATATTATTATTATTATCATTATTATTATTATTATTATTATTATTATTATTATTATTATTATTATTATTATTATTGATGAAAATGATGCAGTTTCTATGAAATCTTTTCTAACCATCAGACCACAGCGTTTAGGTGAGACTCATAAAATTGATTTTGATGTGAATATTATGTCTCCATAATTCGCCTTTGCCTAACTAACTCGTTTGAAGAACCATTTTCTGGCAATTGTCATCTCATAATAGAGGCCTCAGACGAATGTGAAGTCACGATGGCGATTTGACGATGCCACGGCTTTTTTCAACACTTCGGTAATTTAGTTGTTAAAGTAACGTAATTTTGGTCGTTCGGTAGTAAAAAGTAAAAAAAAAAAAAAAGGGGGAAAGAAAAAAAAAAAAAAAAAAAGGGGGCGGTGGCGGGCGGGCGGCGGGGACGAGAGAAACAAGCGCTAAATTGGCAGAGGTAATAATTTGTTCCGGATAAGGATGTTTTTAAAAAAGGGGAAGTAATATTATTATCTTCGTTAGTCGCAGTGTTAGTAATGACATTGTTAGGGCTAATATTACTTTCCTGAGGTACTCAATTATATAAATTATGGAAATGAATATAAAGTTCATAGTAAAACTGTATCAATATGTCTTTCCGCTCAGTTAGTGTAACGGAAACTAGAAAAAATGACTTTTTCCTACAAGTGACAAACTCTGTCTGTCTGTCTCTCACACGCCCACAGCCACGGACGCACCCACACATGCACACAGAGCGAGAGAAAGGAATCTGACTGATTTTTTTAAAAGAAAGTCCTGGGATACTTTCAGCCATTCAGCGCTTAAGATTGAAAACGGGAGTTGGAGTGGTTGGACAGCAAGATGGACGATAGGCAGTGGGAACGGAGGTAAAATAGAATGATAAAAAGTAGTTGCAGCTGGGGGCCGAAGGAGCTGCAAACAACCGTTAGTTATGCCTACAGTGCACCTTTTAATGTCCACTTACTACCACCACTCTGTTGGAGAGAGAGAGAGAGAGAGAGAGAGAGAGAGAGAGAGAGAGAGAGAGAGAGAGAGAGAGGAAGGGAAGAATGCGCTTAGTCACCGGCATTATAGACATGACAAGGTCATAAAATTCGGAGAATTTCAGTATTAAGTCAACACTAAAGACCCAAGTTATTCGATATACTTATGTAATTCAATTAACAGCATTTACGGTGTCAAGTGTCACAGAGAGTGATAGGTATGTTGATATAGCTCATAATATCTCAGATTACTGATGGAAAAATCGAGGTAATATATTAATTCTTCATTAATTACATGCACACTACGTTTACCGTCATAATAAAGTATCTGGTTCTCTTGTAAATTTTAGGGTAATCGTCGATATCGCTCATAGACGAAACATCAATACCAGTCTTAGGATCGAAAATGTCTTAGAATAAAATAAATAATAAAAAAACTTATCTGAAGGGGATTAATATGAAGTTGTTCTAGGTGGGACGAGATTTGACTTTAGAGCCATGTTTTACAACTAAAAATAGAGCATGAATGATTTGCGTAGCTTGTGTCAAATTACAGTCAAAATCTTCTATTTTAAGACAAGATATACGGGTCCGATATGCCTTGAAGAGCTATACGTTTTTTCTCTCTCTCTCTCTCTCTCTCTCTCTCTCTCTCTCTCTCTCTCTCTCTCCCCTTATTTTTGACATCCATCAGCTGTTACAAAACAATTAATTTTCACAGTAGAAAGCTTACATTCTTTCCTAGGAACAACCCATTAGCAGCACTAATCAAACATCGCCAAACTAACTCGGTGCATGTAAGACAGTTACAAACAGTATCATATTACCATATCTTATCAGAAAGCACTGATTTTCTGGGGACTTCAGTGTCACTTCATGTCAAGAGTAGCTTTGTCAATATCCTACATTAAAAAGATGGTGTCCTGTGAGTCCCAAACTGCCCAGAAGGTTATCACAGTCTACCAGCTTGCAACACTAAAAGCTTCATTTGCGTTCTGAACTACTTAAGACAATCTCAGTCTCCACCAGCTGATCCTTTGATCAAGGTTCCAACTTTTTCTGTTCTTAAGTATGAGGTCTGTTGTGCCAGCTATACAGAAGTAGGCCATACTCCCTCCCTTTAATGGAATATAGTTTTATTTATCTGTTTATGCTGTAAAGGGACATCCTATACATCAATAAATCTATCCGACTCTGTAGTCCAACACGGCTTAGGTCAGTAATTGATTTTGCTCTTTTTTTTTTATCTACGTTGAGTCTTGTAAAATCAGAACTGTCAGTTTGTGAATCCCCATCTAATCTCCAATCACTCTCACAATCACCAACATGTTGTCTCCCAAGTTCCCATTCACATGCCCACCTGCACCTGCAGGTATTCACCATTTAATTTCTCACTCACCATTTTAGAGAAATCCAAGAGCGGTGCTGTTCCTTGTAGGATCTTCAAAGGGAATCACTACGAAGATCAAATGTCGCATTGTCTGGGAAGTCGAAGTCGATATTTATTCATTCTCTCAATCGGAATTTTCATTTCATTTTCGTAATCGGTCAACGGGAATTCCTGTGGTGAATAACCGTAAGCCCCAACTTCAAAATCTATTATAACTCCGAAGTCCTTCTCTCACAGTGGAAAAGACACCAGAATTTCGGGCTCACTTTCTAAATTCCATCCAAGCAAATATAGGTTTGACACGCTCCTATCCAATTTATGCGTCACTGCCGTGACAAGATGATAAAAAAACAAAAAGATTTCTCGAAAATATCTAGTACATACCGAAACTTCCAAATATCAGTCCATTTCTATTCAAGTCTGCCGTTAAGGTTAAGCTGGGGACTGATCAGATGCACATTCAAATTATTAACATACTCTGAAGTTAACTATTCCGGTTTCGTGGAAGAGACGGTCACGTTTCTGATATTTGTAAAGTTTCCTATTATTTAATGGATGGTGACATTTAAAGCTCCAGGACGAACTCTCTCTCTCTCTCTCTCTCTCTCTCTCTCTCTCTCTCTCTCTCTCTCTCTCTCTCAGTAAGCGCGCCCGCATCCTTGCTTGAATGTGATGAGAAATAATTGGAAATGCATTTCCTACATGAAATCTGAATGTCCTCTCATACTAAAGTATTTTTGCACGTTTTATTTTTCTTTATAATTTTTTCGTGAGGAGAGAATTGTCGCAAGAAAATGGCGTCATGAAAAAAATGAATACTCTTCAAGGGAACTTTGGTAGAAAACTGTTCACTAATCATTCTGAGCTTGGCCTCAATACCAAAGACAATGAGAGGCCTAACAGAGGAATTACCTGAGGCGCTGACAGCAGCAAACTTTGATTATAGAAACCCCTGAGGAGGTAAATAATTATAGCACAAGTTCTTAGTCTGTCATTCTCTCATATTGAGCTGGAAATTGTGTAGCGTTTGGCGTTCTGTTCCTCTTTGTTTGCGGTGTGAGTGGAAAAAGCAGTTTGTAGTTAATTATCAGACAGGAAAGAAAGTCATCTGAGAAAATTCGCGAAAATTTGCTCCATGAAAGGTGGCAAAAGTAGCGATATAACTAAGTGATATGTCATGGGAGGAGCCAGTGTCGCTTTCTGTAGACTGAGGAATTTGACAAAATTCGTCGTCGTTGAACACTAAAATAAAAAAAAATAAAAATTATGCAGCAACTACGAGGACAGAAGATCAAAAGGTTAATAAGAAAGTCAGGTCTGATGTATGAAGTACAAAGGCAATAAAAATGTAAACATTCTAAATATTACAGAAACATGTGAAGAAGAATGTCATACTAAACATTATGTGAAAATAAAGGTCTGTCCGAGAGATAGAAAGGTGTTGCATCTGGTTGCAAAACTGTCATTTCTAGGCAATACAAATTTGTATTTCTAAATATTATACAAGCAGAAGTTTCATAGCAACTCTGACAGTTATCTATCGCACACATGCAGCATATATATATATATATATATATATATATATATATATATATATATATATATATATATATATATATATATATATATATATATATATATATATATATATATATATATATATATATATATATATATATATATATATATATATATATATATGACGTGTGTGTGTGTGTGTGTGTACGTGTGTATGTCTGCAGGTGTGTGTTTAGATGGCTTGGCAGACAAGGTGAAACATAGGTAAGGGGCATTACCTTGAATATAATTTATACTATGAGAACTGTAAATAGGAAAACATCCTCGTACAAACAACAGTAGAGACTCACGGTGGAGGTACAAAACAAAGACCATTGTCTGACAACTTGAGAAAGGACAACCGACTCTTCTGCAGTAGGAAGTGGGAATAAAAAAAGAACAAAACACCAAAAGGTTAGAATGTTCATCAAGATTTTCTTGGACACACAAACATCAGATCCAGCTGCTACTTTGAAAATCCTTTGTTTTTAAAGTCATTTCCTTTTTCATTTAATGTTTTTTCTTGGGGTTTAAATGCTCAGATCTTATTTCTTAAATGTTAGTTTTTACTGTTTCGCCACTAATGAAGTCATCAAGGTATGACCATTTTAGTAGTTTATTGCTGTCACTGTTATAAACTCCTAAAAAGTCATACCTTGATGACAACATTGGTGGCGAAATACTTGCAACAGAATAAAAGGATATTTTAGAATCCTCTCCTATTCTGAAATCGAATATTACCCGGCAGTTCCCATTTTGTGCTAACATATTTATTGGTATACTTTTTACTCATTTTCTTCTTTATTACGAAGTATTTAAGGTCATGGCTCGCTTTCTGGGGCGCGTCATCCACCGTAAAAATTAATATCTAAGAAATAAGATCTGAACATTTAAAATATTCCAAGAAAAACATTAAATGAAAAAGGGAAAGATGTTAACAACAAGTCAGAATGGAGCTCAAAGATTCGAAGTTGTACCACACTAGATACACACCAAACAGAACATGAATTACTGGTAAGTCTCTGCCTTTCCCAACACCTCTCTCTCTCTCTCTCTCTCTCTCTCTCTCTCTCTCTCTCTCTCTCTCTCTCTCTCTCTCTATTTAATCAGACGCCTAACTTTAAAAAGCAAATTCGCACGACGTCGACCCGAAGCGATGCACCATTCGTATTGACACAGCAGCATGCAGTCTGTATCGGTGATCATAATTAATGTGGCGTTTGAAAAATGAAATCTGTCCTTTTGGAATAATAACAGATAATGTTTTCAGCATCATAGGCAGACGAGCTAATCTGATTTTTATCGGCCCGAGTAAAAAGTAGCTTTGCTATGACGGCGAATGAATTATGATTCGATATTTCTGTAATTATGTTGATTTTATGTAAAATAAAAATCGGCATTTAATGCTGTAATAATCATTCAGATCAGTTTGTTATTTGCGTTAGTGCTGATGTTATCATTTGCCATAAAGGAAATTACTACAATAGCTAAATGGGATGTGATTTTTCATATTCCATGATAGACACTGATGATGATAATTTATTGTCCGCGCGCTAATGATGTTATGCTAATTAATGAAAATTCATCATTTCATAAATTTATTTATGTGGATATACGCATATTCCTTTCTCTCTCTCTCTCTCTCTGTCCTCATATATGTGTATATATATATATATATATATATATATATATATATATATATATATATATATACGAGTATATATATATATATATATATATATATATATATATATATATATATATATATATATATATATATATATATATATATATATATATATATATATATATATATATATATATATACATATATATATATACATATATATATATATATATATATATATATATATATATATATATATATATATATATATATATATATATATATATATATATATATATATATATATATATATATATATATATATATACAGTCCACTCCCCCACACAGATATATATATATATATATATATATATATATATATATATATATATATATATATATATATATAATCCCTCCCCCCACACAGATATAAATACAGCAGGACTACGTGTTCGGTCATTCCACGGACATTTGACAATTAGGACTATTAGTCCTGGAAAGCCTGTAATTTTTGTAATAAATAACTCCGCTAGTTACCATCCAATTCCAATGAGGTCCTGTTAGCACACATATATATATATATATATATATATATATATATATATATATATATATATATATAATATATATATATATATATATATACATATACATATATATATATATATATATATATATAAATAATATAATATATATATATACATACACATGTATATATGTATATAGATATATATACATATATGAAAAACAATATTGTAGTTGTAGTAAGCAGTACAAGTTGAACGTTGCTGCATTAGAAGAGCCAACTGTCGGGGGTTTAACTATAAAACTGCCACAAGGCGTAGGCGCGCCTAATAATGTTTTGTAGGACCCTTGGTGATAGGAGATGCTCCTTCTAAGACAAATATGCAATCACGCTTTCAGTTCCGTGCGAAGCCAAAAAAGGAAAATGCTAGTATTCTTCTCACAGTGCCTGGTGTGCAGGCCACGAAATGGCATGGGTTATGTAGTATGCAGTCACATACCACGTATTTTTATTGCAGAAAATCCATCAGTTCGAAAATGGGTATAGATTTGATGCAGAAAAATGTATGATAATTTATTTGTTTAAGGAAAGAAAGCTGGATTTTTGGCCGTTTAGTCAAGCAAAGGTGAAAGTAGGGTGGGCCGTCCCCATATACCTTAGTTTAACCAGACCACTGAGCTGATTAACAGTTCTCCTAGGGCTGGCCCGAAGGATTAGACTTATTTTACGTGGCTAAGAACCAATTGGTTACCTAGCAACGGGACCTACAGCTTATTGTGGAATCCGAACCACATTATATCGAGAAATGAATTTCTATCATCAGAAATAAATTCCTCTAATTCTTCATTGGACGGCCGGAGAATCGAACTCGGGCCTAGCAGAGTGCTAGGCGAGACCTCTACCGACTCGTCCAACGAAGAACGAAAGTAGGGTGGGAAGAGCTGGAAAGGCAAGGGTGGTTGGGAATGGGGAGGCTGAAAAGATGTAATGCCAGGATTCCAGGGAAGATGAAAGAGTAAAGAGGCAGTGGTTCGAGTATCTTAGAGTAATACTGGGTGTGGCATATCATAGTTCCTCGTTGGGCGAGTCGGTAGAGTTGTGGGCTAGCACTCGCTAGGCCCGAGTTCGACTCTCCGGCCGGCTAATGAAGAATTAGAGGAATTTATTTCTGGTGATAGAAATTCATTTCTCGCTATATATAATGTGGTTCGGATTCCACAATAAGCTGTAGGTCCCGTTGCTAAGTAACCAAATGGTTCTTAGCCACGTAAAATAAGTCTAATCCTTCGGGCCAGCCCTAGGAGAGCTGTTAATCAGCTCAGTGGTCTGGTAAAACTAAGGTATACTTAGCTGAAGGGGGGAAAAAGTTGTATCATGAGTGTGTTTGATCGAAGAATTTAAAAGGATGAGAGTGAAAGAGCGTGTGTGTATGTGTGTGTGTGTGTGTGTGTGTGTGTGTTTCTATTGTTGGGGATGGTGGAGGATGAATCTATTTCTCGGTGAATTTTGAAAGAACGAAAGATAATCGTGGCTGGTGATTTTTAAATCGATGAAGGGTTAGAGTGAACGAAACGGGATTGCTGTTAGTGGGGAGTTTATGGAGTAAATGAGAATGGAGAAAATTTTGAGGAAGTGTGTTTGAAAATGGGTTCGTTTGTAAGAACTACAAAAGAAGCATTTCTACAGGCATTCTTTGGAAATGGAAAATGGTGAGGATAGTTTTGCTTTGAAAGGGCTCTGTTGCATAACTGAATATACCGCTGTTAAGAACCGTATTAAGCCGTCTGTGTGAAGACTATAAAAACATATAAGGAAAAGAATGCCTGCCGTTCTACTATACTGTTCAATGAAGTAGTTTGAGAGAAAGCCCTTGTTCATATTATTATTATTATTATTATTATTATTATTATTATTATTATTATTATTATTATTATTATTATTATTATTATTGTTGTTGTTGTTGTTGTTGTTTTTATTATTATTTTATTATTATTATTATTATTATTATTATTATTATTATTATTATTGCATGGAAAACAATGATGACTTTAATTGCATTAATAAATTGCAGGTAAAGAGAGTAAATATATAGTCATTTCATGACAGGCAAAAGCGATAATTAGGACTGAAATAAGAGCAAACAATTTAAAAACAAGGAACACAGAAACGGACTAAGAAAGGGAATGGAGGAATTTTGCCCTAATTATCTATGAATTTTTCCTTCACGCACCTGTCGTATTGATGACAGGTAAATGTAACTGCATTTAGAGAATTCCATTGCCAGAGCAAGTAAAATATAATAGGAATAAAAGTCTCCTTTAAATCTAGATCTTCTTCCACCAAGTGGTAGGCTTCGTCTTGAACATTTTAAAGGAAAATTGTAGCATAATTGAAATAAAACCCGTCTGGTTTTGAGGATGTTATATAATGCAAGAGAGTCTCAGGAAATGAAACAGAGGGTTATGTGATAATAAAAGCGAGGGATAATAAACGAAAAGATAGACAGCCAGAGTCCAAGCTCGTCAGGAACTCGACAAAACGATGTATTACAATGTTCGTTACGTAAATGATATAATTATATTATGTTGTATTCCATTACATAAGAAAACAAAAAATGAATATGAAATGTAACTGCCTTTCATCTGAAATTCATCATGTTTACATTTCAAGAATATCATATGAGAATCAAGACAAAAGAAAATTTAACTGAATAAGGTTATTATATGCTTATAAAAAGAAGACGTAACACACTTAATGCATACATTCATATACACATACGCACACACATTGTATATATATGTATATATATATTGTATATATACGTATACAAATATATATATATTATATATATATATATATGTGTGTATATATATATATATATATATATATATATATATATATATATATATATATATATATATATATATATATATATATATATTATATGTACAGGGCGAGATACGCGTAGTAAGCGCAGGTGTTATCATTGTTTACCTTCTATGAAAGGAAAAGAGTCACTGTGAAGGAGAAAGTCTACCTTTTGCAGGACAAAAGCCATAAAAGACAAAACGGACCATTGTTCCAAGGCTTGATATAGGATAAGGGTTCCCTCTCCTTAGGCTGGTAAGGTTACTTATAGAACCTTCGACCTTGAGGAGATAAAAGAAGACGTAAAGGAAAGTATGATATTAGATGGCTAAGATTCTCGAAAGCTTGGACGGTGTAGTTTGAACAGAAGCAAATTTGAACGCTGTTGGTATACACTGGTGCACATTCCAGAGTAATGTGACTGATTTCAGTCATTATCGACGAACATAATGAATTTTCATTAATCATCGTAACATCGTTAGAAACTGACAATAAATCATCATCATCATCATCATCATTGTCTATCATGGAATATGAAGAAACACATTTCACTTAGCTGTTGTCAGAACTTCTTCTATAAAAAAATAATAACATCAGCGCTAACGCAAATAACATACTGATGTGAAAATATAAATCTGTGCACATGAAATAATAAAATGTTAATGATAATATCCTTAGCATCACAGGCAGACGAGCTAATCTGGTTGCCATGAAGGTAACCGGATTACGAATCGATATATCTGCATTTATATTAATTTCACGTAAAATAGAATTCAACATTTAATATTACAATAACCATCTAGATTAGTTTTTCATTTGCATTATGTTGACTTTATTTGATATAAAGGAAGTAATGGCAAAACTAAATTAGATGTGATTTTTCATGTCTCATGATAGATCCTGATGATAATTTATTGCCAATTAATATAAAAAAATCATTATTTCATATCGTTATGAAATAACGTTATGCAATATGCTCACACACAAACACAAACACACTCACACACACATATAAATATGTGTGTGTGTGTATGTATATATATATATATATATATATATATATATATATATATATATATATATATGTATGTATGTATGTATGTATGTATGTATGTATGTATGTATTTATGTATGTACAGTATATCACCACTAATTCCTGTGCGACTTCCTCATAACCTCAAATACTAATTTCCAAATATACCTCAATATCGAATTCACTTTACCTTGGGAATAAATTACAACCAAAGGGAATTATGTATGATTAGTGCACTGGGCGTGACCAGGATTCGAACCAGCGCATTTGCGTCTGATTCTGACATCGGCTGTTCGCTAATACCTTATTCTGTTGAGAGAGATGTAAGTTGATTTGGACTCTGTTATATATATTCCTGTCAAGTTCAGACCCGTATTTAGAATCGAGATCAACCCACCCTCACCATGATAGCTTAGTGCTAAGCTTGTAGCACGTCAATGTTATATATTAGTTTTTCCAGTGATTCACACGGGACTTTCTTATGTTCTCATCTGTTAAGGCACAGATCCCCTTAATATCGAATTCACTTTACCTTGCTTTACAAAGCATAACTAAGTTTCAGATTACATTTGTTACAACGTTTATAGGATATTACGACGTGGAAAGTACGTTGCTTCGTGCAGCTCCACATTTAATGCTCTTCTTTTGATTAGTCTTCCTTCTTCTTTTAAACGTTTTACACTAGACTCAGTAATGAACTAGCAGTTCATTTCTAACATCTTATTGGGATACTGGATAATTTCGCTAATAAACATGAAGAATTAGACAATTATCTAATTTTGGAATCCTGGGATGTTTGAAAGATGTATACCTAGTATCAGATACAATTTTATATAAGATTTTTTATAGAAAGAAACTGTTTTTAAGAAAGCGAAAATAGTTATAGTCCGCTTCAGGTGTTAGTATTAAAAATGGCAAAGGGTTTGTGTCAGGAGGACATTATGTTCCTAAAATTATCCCGACTTATACTCAAAAAGAGTAGCGGAATGAAAAATTCTTTAAGTCTGTGCTATATAAAAACACGCAGTCACACAACTTCATAAGCTCAGAAGAACAGTGTACTTTCCTTTAGTGAGGCAAGACCATTGTGGGTTTGCAATGGTCTACTATTTGCTCACCCACAATTGTTCAGATACAGTCTTCAAGTGTAATGATATAACCAACTAGTAAATATATTAGGAACCACGACTGACTTTTTTAAATTGTAAGTTTTTGCTCAGTTGCATTATCATGCCGTTTCTCTTGAGCCACGACTAATAGTGTGAAACTCAGCGTCTAGCAAGTGGGATGCTGGTATTTTTGAGTCGACTATGGACAACAGGCGACGGCACAAGAGCAGTGTGTCCCTAGTCGATAACTTCTTGAAAACTGTTCTCACTAATTGGACCTGAAACTCACTGGTTTTGTGAGGAAACAAATATAAAAACAATAAAAGAGAATTTAGGATTGAATTATATAGCCATTTAACGACACATAATCTTCGTTGATTCTATAAAATTTAGGCTGCTATGCCAAGCGCTTGGGCCACACTCAGCCATGCAGCACTTAAGGTAGCGAAGAGGAACTGGAGTGGTAGATTAAAACAGCAAGATGAAGAGATCCAAAAAATAAATGGGATGATGTACTGTACAAGGATCTGGAGGTGGAAGGTGGAAGCCCCTCTGTAGCACAAAGAAGTAGTAGTTAGAGAGGCTGGACAGCATGATTAAGGAAGGAAGCTGAAATGGAGGTACAGAAAAGGCTATAAAGTGGGCATAGCTAGGGACCGAGGAGACGCTACAAACACCCATTAGTAGATTTACTAACTGCGCTACCTCCCTACGGAGAACATACTTCTCGGGAGTTTGCCCATGTCATTTGAGACATTTCATAAGAAAACATGGAGGTGTTTATAACTTGTCTGTTCAAGCCAAGTATATTCACACAGAATAAGCCTGGTCCAAATCTTCCATAATAGCTAAATTAGAAATATGTTAACAGACTTCAGTCAGTTTCCGGTAGCCAGCTAATAATGGAAACCCATCTACACATTCCTAGATGTTTCTCTATGAGTTCGGGAAATAAAGTCGACTACAAGTAGGCTTTAAAAACGCCTTAGTGTTCTTTCCCCTTTGTAACTTGCAGATGAAAGCTTTTGTATTTAATGTGCTACTTAAAAGATGCCATCACCTCCATGACAAGACTTGTAGTCCTATGTTTCATATTATCTTCTTCCATGACTCAAAATAATATATATATGTATATATATATATATATATATATATATATATATATATATATATATATATATATATATATATACATACACACTGTATATATGAAATTTTTATCACACCGTGATTTATATACAATCTTGAAGCTACAAATGTCGCTTAATATCAAATTCACGCTACCTCGAGAGTATCTCTGATGGAGAATTATCACCGAAGGGGAATTTATATAAGTGATAAATGAATAAGTACCACCGGGACGCGAACCCTTGACATGGACCCATTCAGCGACTCCAGTGGACGTTACCACCGTGCCATCAAGCGTCCCGGTGGTACTTATTCATTTATCACTTATATAAATTCCCCTTCGGTGATAATTCTCCATCAGAGATACTCGAGGTAGCGTGAATTTGATATTAAACGACATTTTAGCTTCATGATTATACTGTATATATATATATATATATATATATATATATATATATATATATATATATATATATATATATATATATATATATATATATATATATATATATATCCCTTTCATGCACAGACCAGTGAAACCTTACTCGTCTCTGACTGGTGTCTCGCAACCTATATGCTAATCAACTGTTAAAAGCCGGATATGGCCAGGACAAGTCTCTGACACCGGTCGTTGGTCACCAACCAACCTTCTTTATTTGCTCGGACCCTTGCCTGGTCGTTTCACCAATTAACAGTGAGCCCTTTCATTTAGACCCGGCCCTTTTGCCCTTTCCAAGCAACTGTGTTCCATTTGCATTTGTCACCGGATCCCTTCTCTCTTTCCATTGGTAAAAAATGACTTGAGCTCTATTTGCTCTCCATTCTATCACGGGACTGGACTAAAATTTCTGTCTTAGTTGTATTTGGGTCCTACGCTTTAATTTCACGATTTTTTTTTTCCATTGTTTTTTGGACATAATTTAGAATATTATGATACATCTGCTACAACATGGTGGCGCAGATGAACAGAGAAATGTCGTTCCTTTCCTGTTATCAGCGGCTATTTCATCCACCTCTTTCTTATCTGGAACTTCTCCCAATTTTCTGTCCCCCTCTTTCTCCCTCCTTTTATCCCCCTTTACGAAACTTAAACGTCGTAGCTTGAGCTCATTACATCTCTTCCCGATATCGATCACTTCTTACCCTCTTTATACAATTCATTAGCAACCTCTGTGTAACCAAGACATTAATTACAAGTTCATAAAACACGTAATTTAATTCTCTAATTATATCATAAAGTTCCCCCTTCGGATCCGATTTTCATTACGATCATTTTACGGGTGAAAAGCGTTCTGCTCGTGATGTGCGATTAGAGGAAATTATTCTTTTAATGGCGTGATACTTTACTGCAGTCGCTCTAGTCGATACCTCCGGCCGGGATGGATAGCAGCCGGTATGGGGAACGCTGGGCGTTGGTTAGCGTGGCAGGGGAAGTGGATAGTGAATGGCGCAACACGCCGAGGACTAAAGAGCGAAATAGCTCGCAAAGTCCAAAACATTGTCAGGCGAGTGAGTGGGATCAGGTTTATTCACTTGTATCTCTCTCTCTGTGACGTATGACGTCCATTCGTTTTCTTTGAGAATCATTTCAGAACTTTTATCATTTAAACAAGGAATCTCGTTTTCCAACCTGTTTCCATTCTGAAATTTGGATATCCAGATGCTGTGACTTCCAGACTTGGACGTAAGATAATCTTTGAAAACGTATTCATATATATATATATATATATATATATATATATATATATATATATATATATATATATATATATGTGTGTGTGTGTGTGTG